>NW_011888932.1:542602-545231 GCF_000151845.1 Pteropus vampyrus | reverse complement strand
CTCACTCCAGGTTCCAAGACAGCAGAACAACAACTACTATGAGAACATTGCTGAGACAGAAGAAATGAAAGAACAGGAAGAAGCAAATACTAGATTTTAAAGCTTCCATGCCGAAATCACATCCATCACCTCTACTCACATTTCATCAGCTTCTCTATTTTCAATATAGCAAGGAAATATGATCATATCATGTGACCAGAAGAAGAGCAGTAAATATTGAAGAACAGTACTATGTAATTAATTGTTATCACAGTCATCATCTAACTAAGACCTTCCCTGGCTATGGTATACAGATTACAAGTCTTCCTGACCATTTCCTAATTTCCCTTACCAACTTTACTTATCTCTTTAGTATCTTTCACTATCTACCATATTATATATATCACTTGTTTACCTCGTTTGTTTTATATCATTCCCTATTAGAATGTAAACTCCAAGGGAAAAGAGATTTTTGCTTGTTTTGTTCAATGTTGTGTTCCCAGTGCCTAAATAGTAACTGTTATATAGAGGCTTTAGATAAAAATATGTTGAATTAAATGAACAAATGACAAGAAGGATACAATTAGTGATCCATGTAAAATATACAATAATTTGGATTTGGCTTAAATCAGGGTGGGTACTATTTAATTATTCAACAAATTTGAGTATGTACCTAATTTATGCAAGGTACTATGCATCAAGTAGAACATCCTCATCCTCAAACATACCAGATATATGAGAACTTACTACCTTTCTTATTTTACACTACTTATGCCAATGGAGGAGAAGATACAGCTAGACTTTCATGGAAACAAAAGTCATAATCTTCCTTTGTTCAGCTAAGATCTGTTTGAAATCAAGGTTTCTTGTCCAGAAATACTAGAAAGTCTCATTTGTGATAAGCACACCTCCTAATTTCTCCTGATCCATTTGCATTTTATTGCATGCACAGGCCCCCAAGTAAGCAAAACTTATGCCAATAATGAAGCTCCCAGCATCTTAATTTGAAAACTCTTCACCAGTTTGAGGTCAGCCTCTTTGCAAAATAGTCTTCTTTAATGAATCAAATAATGTATTTCTCATTTGCAATTAGATAATACCTTAAAAGGCTTTGTCTTCCTCAAAAGATTCCTGCGGAATTCATTTTCACATAGGGATAATTACACTTAGCACTGGGAGTGGGCTCTGTGGGGAGAGATATGGATATTCACTAGATCCTTGAAGAGAAATCATAAAGGAACTTAGTAAAGAAACTGAAAAAAGTTCTTAGTCAATAGAAACTGAAGTTAAGATGTAAATATTGCTTCCTCACTTGGAGATATTATTGCTGAGTCAATTATTTCCACCAAGATTTTTTTTGCAAAGACCATATGTAAAATATTTGAGAGAACAGTAAGTACATTTGCAAGTATGTACATATAATTTGCATGCGATTACATACCATTCTCAAGAAAATTCTAAGTTAAAATTAATTTAGTGCTATTTTCCTTGCTTTCCTTAGCTTCTGTGCTTTAGTCTTTATGGCTTCTCATTGCTTACCGGAAAAAAATGTAATATTCTCTGCCAGGTCCCCAGTTCAACTGTCCTGCTATCACCTACCACCTGTTTTCCTGTTCCCTACATTATTTTATACATAGCACTACTCACTGATTTGTAACATGCCATGAGAAGTCACTATTAGCTGACTGTCCACTAACAACTTTCTCACTTTCTTTCTTCCTAACAGAACTACGATTTTCTTCCTTCTGGCATTTGTATACTATATGCTCCAGGGGCCCTCACAAAGCTCCAGGGTGTAGGTTTTGGCTAGTTTACAGCTGATCCATCCCCTTAGTAAGTGATTGGTTTAGGCAGGGGCGTGTAAGGCAATCCCGGCCAATGAGAAATACAGAGAAGGCTGCCAGGGGATTTCTTTGAAATTTTCCTGAGACTTGAAAGAGGACACAAAAAAGGATAGAAACTCACCTCTTTTCTGCTTCTAGACAGAGCTACGGAAGGAGGTGATACCTAGAACAGCCTCAACATCATAGAACCATGAAATTTGGTGGCATATATGAGATGGCAGAGTATGAAGATGAAAGAAACCTGGGATTTTGAAGAGGTCATTGTGTCCCTGGCTTAAGTTATTATAATAACAATGATAATTGTGACTTATGTGTCAGGTACTGTTATGATCATTTTATGTATGTTAAGTCATGAAATCCACACAACTATCTTATGAAGTGGGATTTTTTAATTATTTTCATTTTAAATTGAGCAAACTGAAGCAGAGAGGGATTGATATGCCAAGTCTACTCTCCTTATTTATTTGTTTTTTAACTTTTTATTATAGAAGTTTTAAAAGTGTATACTAAAGTAAAGAATAGTTAAATAAATCTCCATGTACCCATCAATCATCCAGTTTAAATAATTAGCAACTCCTGACCAGTCTTGACTCATTTATGCCCTGCCCACTTTTCTCTGCTCACATTATTTTGAAGCAGATCCCAGATCTCATATTATATCATACTGGATTACTTGATGCATGGCAAAGACTAATAGCTACTTTTATTTGGGTCTTCTGTTACAACAAAAACTAGTATCTAAATATTGATAACTTTCTCCTAATAAAAATTTGAAAATGTAGATAAGCTGAATGCAAAATATAAAA
>NW_011888932.1:515495-542137 GCF_000151845.1 Pteropus vampyrus | reverse complement strand
GAGCTGCAGTTAAAACCATGTTACTCCTGAAAAACAGGTGTGTTTTCTTTAGTGGATGACATAAACTGTTTTAATATTAGTTTGCAGGTCCATTTTTGTTTTGGTCACTAGATAGCTCAGAGCTGAAGTGGTTCTAACTTTGGAAAGTATTTAGAGTTTTCAAAGTGTTAACTCTCTCACTAGTTTTATTTTATTTTTTTCGACACCATGAATTATTTATATTTGATATAATTATATGGTATCATGAGAGGACCATTTTTGACATGTTAATTCATGAATTTTCTTCTCTTCCTTCTTCCATGAAAGTAGCTTTCAGTTTCCGTGCCTTCTTGCTTCAGGGGTGGTAAAACTATGGTTGATTTCCATTTCTGGTTTTGAAAAGTCTGAAATCTTTAAGGAGGATGAGCTAAGTGTTTGCATCAAGAGAAAGGGCTTCTGAGACAAAACTTGAAAAGAGACGGATTTCTCCAAGAATGACAAAGAGATTTCTAGATCTGTTGGTTTAGAGAGCAGAGGGAAGCAGAACTCTCAAAAGTGACGAGACTCCAGGTGGGAATAGTGGCCAGTCCACCTAGCTAGGAAGAGTGCGCTTAGATTAGAAATTAAGGTTCATATATAGAAAACAAAGAAATTCAATATTTCTTTTATACCTGAATTACGAGACTAGGATTTATATTCATTTATATTCATTATGAGACTAGGATTTATATTCATTAATGAATTTGTGAATGCTATCCCAAGTCCTTTTTGAAATGAGACAGTATACAAACAAACAAATAGCAAAGAAAACCATTATTATCATGGAAACAATGTAAGCTTTGGAGGCAGACCTGTCATCATTCTACGTTAGGCCCTTAATATTTTCCCTTGGATTTCTCTAACTGCCTCCCAACTGTTCCAGCAACACCTGCTCTTGCCTCCTTCAATGTATCCTTCACCCAGCTGTCAGAATCGTCTTTTGCAAGTGCAGATCAGCTTGAACCACTTTCCTGCTTAAAGTTCTCTGCTAAGTCCCATTTTTCTATCAGTTTAAAGTTCAGATCTACAAGGGCCTTCATCATTTCATCTTGCTTGCCTCTGTAAGCCTCATCTTATAAAAACATCCTTCATTTCTACCCAAACTTGACTCTCAAGCAATAGTGTCCTACTTGCTGTTCTGCAACTGCACCATCTCCCTCTTCTCATCTGGTTTTTGCACATGCTCTTCTTATTGCTCAGATGCCTTCCCATGGACTAGCTTCTACTCTTCCAGAACTCTTCCCCAGGTGACACTGTCATCGAGGCAGACTTCTCCAATTCTGCTCTCTCCTTGTGGGTTAGGTGTGTGTGATGTCTCTGCTGTGCATTCCCAGAGCACAGCAGATTACACCTAAGTCAGTTATCACTGTGATTTGAATTTCATGTGTCACAATAAGAAAGAACATGGAAACTTGTTTATAATCGGGGTTCCAGTATCTACAGAAAGGTCTGATGGATGATTAAATGGAAGCAGAAAGACATTGCAGGGAAGGTCATTGGGAGTTTAGAGGAAATGAGGAAGAAGTCTAGTACTGTGGTCCACACTTGGCAACAGGGCTCAAGGGCAAAGTGGTTTGGAGCACAGTGTCAGGATGTACTCAAAAATGTTCAAGGCAGAGACTGCTAAACTCTGCCCCAATATCTGTTCTCTGTTTTCTTTCTGGTTATATAGACTCCTCCAGGGTTTTAGGTGGTCATATGGCCACCCAGTTAAAGATTACGTTTTCCCAGTCTTCTTTTCAGCTAGTTTTGGTCATGTGACTAAGTTCAGGCCAATAGGATGAAAACAGAAATGATGTTTGGAAACTTCCAAGCTATCATTTTAAAGAAAAAAAGCTGCTTACGCCAACTTCCTCTTTCTTCTTCCTGCAGGCTGAGATGCAGAGATAAATGAAAAAACCTAGATTGCCAAGTGATCCCGTGGAGCAGTGCTTCCCACCCAGAGTATAGAGCTCACCTAACTCAATTCTGTTACGTGAGAATGAAACAAACTTCTGCTGTTTGGTTAAGGCAACCTATAAGTCTTAGGTTATTTTCCAGGGGTTTCATTCAAAAAAATGCTGTGAGATTTACCAATGGGAATGTTAATCAGAGTGGAGTGGGTGATTATAAGAAATCATGCCAGAGTGCATCTTCCATAGCAGGCACTGTGCAAGGTGAGGGCCTTGCGGAGTCCCTTTAAGAACTCACTTTGAGCCGATGGGAGACTGAACATTTAAACTTCTGCCATACATGGGCATTGACTGCTGAGGAAGAAGAGGCCAAATAGCACCACCTAAATTGAAGAATTTTGCTTCCCCCTCCCTCACCCATCTTTAAGGTCCCAAAATGCTGGGGAAGAAACGGGAGGGAGAAAGAAAAATGAAAGAGAAAAGCATGCTTCCTTCCACAGCAGACAGTAAGAATCCCAAGTCAGGAGGAAGATAATTTAGTTGGATATGAATCTGAAGCTTTAATCTGGAGATTGTATTATATTGCATTTTTAATATCTGAAAATGAGCATAAAGTTTTAGCTAAAATGTCATTTAGGGAAGGAAGAATGAGATTCGACAGAGTTTTTTTAGGGGCAGTCACCAGAAGAAATAATATTTTTCATGTTTGAACTCTATTGAGTTCAGTAAACTGGTTATGGACTAAAAAAAAATAGCTAAAATTATAACTCTAGCACTCCTCCCACCTTATTTTGGCTGTGGCCTTCTTCCTTGTGAAAAGAACAGAATACAAAAAGAGGAAGGGAGAGGAGTGAGTTGGTCAGAGAGAGGTGAATGCCAAAGATCTAGACTCAGGAACCCCAGAGGCATTGGAGGCCAAGGGCAGATCAGCAGCACCGTGTCGGGAGTGCTCAGCAAAACACTGCAGGGCGTTAGAGGGTACTTGCTCCCCCACTACTGCTGATGTTTCCTTTTTTGTGGAATGAGCTCAATTAGAGTGATACTCTTGACCTCTCTCTGCCCCTTTATTCACTCCCTCCCAGCCCAGTTGAAAAACTTAACTGATTTGTAATTTGGGGAAGAATAAATGGCATAGCTAGCTGAACTCCTCCCTACTCCTTCTGAAAGTAAGCTGCCCCAAGGGCCAAACATTCTATTCTACCTCTCCATGCTACAAGTGGCATAGGAAACTGACCCCACGTGGGGAAATGTGCAATGGTTCAGTGCTCCTTGGGACTGGGTGGCAAAAAAAAGGATTATTGTTATTGGTCCCTCCCAATCCAACCCAGAGGTATCAATATGGATGAGCAGAAAAACAGCACACTCCAGACAACAGAAACAACCTCCAGAGAACAGGGAAGGGAGAGATGATTAGAAAGCAGCTCAAATTATATGTGACACATTCCAACCTCACCTTGGAACTCCCAGAGAGATGCAAAAAAAGAAGGTCCGAATAAGCCATCTGGCAGGTGAGGACCGGTAATAGAGCAGGTTTGCAGGCAAACTCTTAAAGTAACTTAACCCTGGTTCCATCAGTTATGACAATGAAAGGAATATTTGGGCTGCAATAATCAACTAATACTTGAAGATCTCCTGATAGGTAAACGATACTATTCCAGGTGTTTTATAGAACTTAGGGGAGAAGCAGTCTAACACCTAATAAGTTTATAGCCTCATGCAATTTATTAAAATGATAACTTTTCTTCTTGCCATAGAAGGAGAAAAAACACATTGTCCTTAGAAGTTTCCACTTAAATTCTTTCCAGTTTTACCCCTCCTTGTTTTATTGATTCTGCAGCGTGGTGGAGAAGGTATGAGTTTAGATTAGTTTAAAGGAACCAACCAATGAGGTCCAACTGAACCACTCAATCTCATTGGAGGACTGAAGGTTCTCAGAGATACAGGTTTTTGAAGAGGTTCATTTCGAATTGATTCTTTAAAAAAGTTGAGGTATAGATATGCTTCATCATTCCTAATTGGTGTGGTATGGTGTGTGTGTGTGTGTGTGTGTGTGTGTGTGTGTGTGTGTGTGTGTGTAGGAGAAAATTCTGAATTCAGCACAATTCTTGTCCTAAATAAGTATTTTGTAATGATATTCATACAAATTCTCATTACAGTGCAGCTAACAAGGGCCAGATTGGTTGTGGTTGAGTTATATTTGCCATTTTGTGGGCTACATCTTTGTAAATCAGCCAAATGAATGTCTTAATTGGGGTCATTTAGGGGTTTGGGGTGGTGCAACAGGTCACTCCTTTTCACTCCAGTGGTTCTTCATTAGTCATTTTGTGTGCCTAAGTACAACAAGCACAAGGAGGCCAGATCACATATTTGCTTTGGGAAAAACAGCAGGTTTCCAAAACATGCGATGCTGTAGATGATTCAGAGTGTCAAAAATGATTTTCTTAAACATACTATAGTTCTCTTCTCTCAGAAGTATAGTCAGGGTAAGTTAGCACTCATGAAAGAGAACCGGCTTTGGAGTCAGGCTGCACAGCTCTGCCACTGACTGGCTATGACTTTAGGTGAATTCATTAACCTTTCTGAATTTCAGGTTTCTCATCTGCTAAATGGGATAAGCGTACTTCAATCATGGGATTAAAACTAGCATTAATGAGATTGCATATATATAGACCTAATGCATGTGAGGCACTCAGATATACAAGCAACATAACTTTGATATCAGAGGCAAATGATAGAAAATCCAGCTACTTGTTAATAAAGCGAAGAGGAAATGCACTACAGAAAAATACATGGTTTTGAAAATGTGATGTTAGTCAAGTAGGGACATCAGAAAAGAATGAATTGAACAAAAGTATTAATTATACATCCCACCTTATGCCAAGATCTGCAAAGATTTACAAAGACCAAATAGACCTGGCCTCATCCATTGAGGCTCACTCAATCCTGTTGGAGATACGACTGTTAGATACATGTAACTCGAAACAGAAAGTTAATAATACAGGTCAAGCAACAACAAAATCATTGCCTACCGCATAGTTGATACACTAGAAATATTTGTCAACTAGATGAATATTGCCTAACTCTAATCAAATAATAGATTGTGTGGATTCAAAACTTTCAGGATAAAAGAATAAGAAACTGGGAGAACTCCTTCCCAGAAAAATAAATTAACTGGTGAAAGTTATAAAAGACAATCATTTAAAGTCTCTAAAAATGGTCCAAAGAGCATAGAACAAACAGAGAAAAATTCATTTGCGAAAATCTAAATCATGCTAAGTACAGTGAGAGTCTGTGGCATTTAAGCCAGAACTGCTTTTTTGCCCCTCCCCACAGCTTCATGTTACAGAAGCTCTTCTCCAGGCCTGTGCAGCCAAGAAAACAGAGACTCCTTCCCCCTCTAGCCCCCAGTTTGGAGCTATAGTTTCACTTAGGGCAGAATAGGCTGCTATTTCTTCCCCAGCCCCATGTCACAGAAGCTCTATTCTAGGCAGTCATGGCCAAAAGGATAGAGATTCCCTTCTTCACCCAGTTCTAACTCAGGATGAAAGCTCTTATTTCAGGTGCAGAGGCTGCGAACACTGGAGTTCCACTGCCCCCATCCCAATTTGCTTGTAGGGTGGAAGTTGCATGCCAGGAGAGGCAAGAGAAGATCAGGGGCTGCCACCTCCCTCTGCCCCCACAGTGCTCACTTATAGCGTGGAGGTGTCACTCTGGTAAAAACAGGTCTCTGCCCTCAGCTCTGGTGCAGCACCCAGGACAAGGCAGGCCATAAGGACTGAAGGCCTCTAGCTCTGCCGGGGGGATTAACTTCACTTGGAACAGTGTGGAGGACTCCATACCCAAAGCCGCTGCTGAAAATAATGGACATCTTGGTGGAGAGCAATTTGAAAGAGGCTGGTAGCTTCGTTATACAAGAAAAAATGGCATGGTGGAAGTTCAGAAGAGAGAAATCAAAGAAAGAGACAACTAAGAAAAAGCCCTGCCAGAATCACAGTCATTTCTGGAGTCAGGAAAGATGTACACATGTGCTAGGCTTCAGCTCCTCAGGAACAACCAGAGCATGAGAGGCCAACTTGAAAGTGTCATTCAAGCTGCACACAGAGTTATTAACATAGGGCAAAAACTACAATAGCACAATGGGCTTAAACACAACCTCTGACCAACCACTGACTGAGCAATAAGTGACTTTGACCAAGGATGACTTCTAGGAAGCCAGGTTTAAAATCAAATCACACTCTTCTCTGGCCATCTGGAAGCCTGTGTGAATGCCCAAGGCTGCTCTCTCTCAGGAATGATCAGAGAGGGAACCTCTACACTACAGTGCCTCCCACATTTGGGGCAAAAAATGTAAACTCTCCAAATTGTGATAGAAACCACCAAGCTACACACAAACCCGTTGTTAGAGGGTAAACATCTAACTAGTGTTCTGTTTTTCTATTCCAGTGCTTTGCACCCTGTCGTCATCTCTCTGGCCCACCCCTTTGGATTGAAGTTTGCCCTTGAATATTGTCCTTAATTTCTCCCTGGGTTCACACTCCATAACTGTGGGCCAGTCCCATTCTCCCCATGGTCTCAGACAGTAAGGACAAGCCTGGGTGTTACTTCCTAGAGACTGTGTCAGGTCTGCAATGGACCTGCATGGGCCCCATTCTCCCCTGCAAATAGCGCTTCCTTGTGACGAAGGAGAGAAGGCTTATTTCTGAGGTCCCTTGGGCAGCAACGGCATCAATCATCTCAGTTTTAAGTTTTCAATCAACCAGGAATAGAAAATGGGAATGCAAACAGGTCAGGAGAGAGGCCAAAGCAAACCAGGTCCACCTGAATGCCCAAAGCTTCTTCAGAATGTCTCCGAGGGTAGCAAGCCTTCAGGGCCATGATACCAGAAGCAAAACCTAAAAGACACTGGTGTAACAGTGGTCTCCGAACTTGCAAGGTTCTGCCAATTCGACTGTGGTGATATGTTCAGGGAGGGAAAACCTGTGTTCCCTGTGTGGAGCAGTGGTACTCTAGGAGGGATGGACGGGCCTGAGGATTGACACATAGAAAAGAACAGGGATAGAGGTACACTACTTAAGCTGAAAAACAATTCTAAAATAAGGCTATTTTTATTTTTTGGCTAATAGCACACTATAAGTCAAAGAAGCAAGAAAAAGAAGGAGAAAGAGACAGAAAGAGGGAGGAGAAAGACCATTAGAGGTAGATGTGCTGAAAACAGCACAAATGACATCTTATATCTAGACGATGAAGAAGTTAACAGAAAGCTGCAGAGTTTATTCATTCAACAAATATTTTTGAGCATCTACTGTATGCCAGCCACTATTCTAGTTACCTGGGATAGATCGGTGAACTCCGTGAACAAATCAGATCAAAATCTCTGTCTTCATAAAGCTTACATTCTAGCAAGTTTCCAGTTGTTACATAACATCCGTGGGTGCATTTAGAATATTGGCACATGCCTTACAGATTTTGGTAGTTACTTCGGACTTCATTATAGCACAGCTCATTCGGCACAGTAATAATGATGATAATAATGGATAGGTGTACTGTGCATACCATCTGCCAGGCACTGTTCACCTGCTTTCTGTTCATTAGCTTCTTTAACCCTCATTGAAACCCCAGTGTTATTTTTTTCTTTGAACCAGTCACTGTGGCCAAGTACCTTGGTGTGCTGATAGATCCGGCCTGCTGTCTGTGACTGCTTGCTCACGCCCACCCCATACCTCAGCCTGCTCACCTCCTTTGGGCTGAGACAAATGTCATGGGTTCTATCAGAACCTATATAACTGGAATGGGGTGAGGGTTGGCTGGCCAAAAGAAGTGACGCTGAGCCGACAACCATAGTTACATAACAGGCCATTTTAGAAAGGCAATAACTTCGGTATTCAAAGTACGAAATGCAGGAATGATGCAGGGCAAAACAGAATTTGATGATTATTAACCTCATTTTATAAATAGAAAGCCAAGGCACAGAGAGGGATATAACTTGCTCAGGTTCATACACCTAATAAACAGTGCAGATGGAATTTTGGTCTGATTCCAGAGCCCATGCCTAAATCACAGCATTATTCTGATGAAGTCATAAAGGCAACTTGAGTTCTGAGAAGTCTATCTTTCCCATTTTAACATCTCTGCAGTTAGGATGTGTTATATAATAGATATAAGACTATGTAGTATCAGTTTAATTGGCAGCAATTTTCTTCCTTAGGGGTACATAAAGTAATAGTGCATCTCGCCAAAAAGTCACATTAGAGTTGATGAAGGACTGATTTCTTTCAGCAAATGTTGATAGTGTTTCTACTCTATGCCAGGCAGCTGTGCTAGGCTCGGTGTGCAGCACGGTGCACAGTGATACGAACACTTAATAATTATTCACGATGCCATGTGCGGTGTACAGTGAAAGTGTCATGCACAGGAGGGAGTGGCAGCAAAGAGAGGGGCACAAGTTAGAAAGAGGGAGTCAGAGAAGCCTTCCCAGAGGAGTAGAACATAGATGTCTAAGGGAAGAAGAGGAGAATGATAGAGATGCAAGTGGCTCCATCTTGATGGCGGATAAAATACGAGGCAGGGAGTGGTTTAAGATGAAGCTTGAGGTATTTAGCCTCATTTGATGTAATGATATCTGATTCAGCTGGACTGTGAATGTCATCCTGTGTACACTGCAAGCAATAAGCATTCACTTAAGGGACTTTGATAGGCCATAGCCAAAATGCATTTTGGAAAGTTGCCTCTGGGAGCCAGGTGTCTGATGCAAGTCTTTAAACTGGAAGCTGGCTCGGGGCAGTGGCGGTCATACAGAAGGGCAATGTTGAAGGCTAGAACTCTAAGAGTCAGTATCAGGATGCAGAAGAGGAGGTAGGTTTGAAAAAACTTTTAGAGCTAAAATTAGGTTAGGTGATTGGATTTGGGGGTGAGGAAGAGAGACAAGAATCAGGAATGATATCTAGATTCTGGGATTGGACAACTGGCTGGGTGGTAATGTTATCGATTAGAGCAGAGAAAAAAGGAAAAAGAACAGTTTCAGAGAGAAGGATAATGTGTATGATTGTGTACTTGTCGAATGTGAGGGTTCTGTCAGATGAGGAGGTGGCATTTGTGATTAAGTGGAGTGTTCAGGTTTGAAGACAGAATTAGCGGTCAATAACATTGGGAATTAGTTAAAACTGTGAGTTCCTTGAGGTCAGGGACTCTGTTTTTCTGTTTTCCACCCATTTTTAGTGGCTCTCATGAAAACGGGCACATAATCAAAGCCCAATAAACATTTGCCAGTGGGAAAGTATAATCATTATAATAATCTATGTGTGTCTATGAGAATGTATGTGTGATGTGTGTCTGTATACTAACATGTATATGAAGGGGTTATAAGGCCTTTTATATGCTGGGCACTGTTCTAAGATCTTTACGGGTATTATCTCTCATTTACTTCTTACAATAATGAACAAGGTATATACTATTGCTACCTTATTTTAAAGATTAGGAAATTGAGGCACAGAGATGCTAACATTGCCTAAATTTCCGGAATGAGAAAGTGGTGGAACTAGGATTTAAAGCTGGGCAGTCTGGCTTCAAGATTTTTTTCTCTATGCTTTCGATATATTTTTTTAAATAATATTTTTCTTCTTTTAGCAATTGGTGAAGAAAAAAGTTTCAGCACACCGACGGTTAAGTTCCAGTTGCTTAGAAATTTTATATCATCTTTTTATTTGGCAAAAGCACATTCATATAACAAGAATCAGCCTAAACATCACCATCTTTGTGAAACTTGCCCCAGGTCTTTTCTTCCTAAGTTAAGCTTGCCTTCCTCTGGGCTCCCCTAGCATCCTTAGAACGCTCTTATTAAAATATTTACCACTTTGTGTTGAGTCTTTCTTTTTTTTCTGACTTGAGCCCTTCCTGAGGGCAGAGACTTTGTATTATGCTTTTCTACATCCTCAACTAGCTAACCTCTTGCATTGCATATACTTAAGTATATAATGAATGTTTGCTAAGTGAACAAGTGGATGAATGAATGAATAAAAATTATTTTTTATTTTACTAGCATTTGAGAAATAAGGTGTTGCTGTGGACAAAACACTTACTGCTCTCTCCGAGCTTCCGGTGCAGCTGCAAGGACGATCACATAAGGTCCATCCTCCCGCTGTATACAAGGTGTATTAAGATGTGTTGGTCATGGGTCATTCAGTCATAGCTCCCTCTCTATAGCAACAGCAGGGTTTAGTGTCCCAATGCCTCTGCCGCGTACCAGTTCCCAGGGAGAAATCCAGAAATTCAGAGGGGTGCTCTCCCATGACGCTTGTAGAGGAGAATTCCTCAAGCTTCCTCAAAAGCTGGATTACAACATGAACATGGATGCCAGGTTCGGGCTTCCTGCGACCATGCCAATATTGGAAATCCTTTGGCAATTCCTTTAATATTCAACATCTTAATGTCTTCTTTTTGATGTAATGGGATCTGGGAATGCTCAGAATATCCTCTTCAATGCTTGTTTTCTAAAGACCTATTTATATTAGTCCTTGCCATGTCTTTATTTAGGAATAAAATCAACATTCGAAATCATCACAGCATGTGGTTAGTGTTTTCTCTAAGGGGCAGGGTATCCATTTCTCCATCATGTGGCGAAAGTGCAGCAGCTGTAATATCTCATTACAGGGCTTCACTTTAACAACAACAAAAAAATAGTATTGCTCCACTTAACAAAATTATCTTTATCCCCCTACCCGCCCCCAAAAACCTGATCTGTGATTTCAATGCCTCTTGCTGTAATGGCTTTAGATGGTTTGCATGTGATATTAGTTAGCATTGGAATCTGCTTTCAATTCAGTTGCTTCAGATTGTATTTTCACTGTGAGCCATTAGTCACCAAATGTTGACAAGCATTTGTAAGGGTGCCATCTCCCCCTTTGTTTATATGCAAGTGCAGCAACCAAAATGATTTATTTATGTTTTAATTAAAATTTGTGGGTAGACCAGTGATTTTTAGCAGTGATTTTTCTAATTTGTGAGCTCTAGAAAGAAAAAAATCAATAACTTGATGCCATTTATGTTTTTATAGTTATCTCAGGCATTTATAATGCAGACCTGCCACTCACCTGCAGTCTTACTCTGAGGAGAGTGATCCTCACTACATAAATCTTCCCCAGAGGCCGAAAGGGTCTATATTTCTGAGTCACTTCCCTTCTGTGTCAGCTGTAAGTGAGATGTTACATGCCTTCCATTCTCATGGCTTTCATGGCAAGGCACAGACTAAAATTATTATTGAAAGTAAATTGATGGACTGTATGTTTTATAATACCTGACTTGATCTGTTACCACTGTTTAGAATTTTAATAATTTAAGCTCATTGATTTTGGTTCCTGCATATCACTCTCCACGCTGAAAATGTACCCCATAGGGTCTTTGGAAAGAACATACCCAAAATGCCGAGCTTCTGTGGGAACTTAATATATTCGACACTGCAGGTGCATAAATCTCCATAAAATTACACCAAGTTAACGTATTTACTGGTTCACACAATTTAGTAACTACTTTGTAAAAGTCTAAATAAAGATAGATAAGACAGGTAGATATGGAGAAATAATGAGTAAATGTTCCTACGTATATTAACAAGATGAGTTCATTGCTTTCGCATGGCTATCAGACTAACTAGAAAAGAATTAATTAATTTTCAGGGTGTTTGGGATGGTTTTAATTGCTGTTCTTCAAAGTCTGGGAAAAATGAACTGTTTTTGCATTTTCTGCCAAACTCAAATTATCCGCTCCCAAATAGTGAGGGTTGGAGGTGTGTGGGGGGAGCGATGACAGGGAGGGTGGGAAGAGAAATGCTCGATTTCACACACCATTTTGGCTCTGTAAGATAAAAACATAGTAACAAGGAGAGGATCGTTTTAGTTCAGAAAGTCCTTTTAAGAAGGATCCCATCTGAGTTTCTGCAGCTTCTCTGCTTTCAGAATACATATTTTCCAAGTCCCTGTAAACACTCATATTCACGTGCTTGACTTTTCTTCTTTCTCTCATTCCTCTCCCTTTTCTTAGTTTTTGCAGTTCAGCTCTGGGAACATTCAAGTCAAATTTGCATCGCAGCACGTTACAAACATCTAGCCATTCTACCAACAAGACCTCCACCCTTGGTTACCTTTGGAGGACAGAGTTTGCGTCCTTTCCTAGGGTCAGATTTTTTTTGCTTCATGGTGATAATAGCTCATTTCCTGGGAACTATCTAACTCATAGATATAATTTCAGACAACAGAACCCTTTCTTCGGGTGAAATCTTATCTAGCAGTCATTATATACATCAAATAAGTGTAAACTGCTTCTCTGTTTGAAATAATGGTTTTAAAATAGATGATGAAGAAGAAGGGCTCATTCTGCCTCCCCACTTCTTATCCGACATGGTTCATGGGCATCTCTATAGAACTCCCGGAGTTACTTAGAGCAGATGTGAAAAAAATTACTGAAATGACACTTTTTCAGTATCAGTCACAGTATCAGTCTCTGTTAATGTAAGTGGCAAGAAATAAAAAAATCAACCAAATAAATCTTAATATTACCTTCCTCCTTCATCAGCAGATCTCTTCTCCTCTCTGGGCTACCTATCCTGCCTTGGATTTCAGATATATGGAATGTCTTTTAATTTCTGGAACATAAATAGATCTCTGCTACCTCTAGTCCTTGGAACATGTTGTTTGCTCTGCTTGGAAAACATTAGACCTCCTACACCTCCCATCATCAATTGGCTTACTCCTACTAACCCTTTAACAGAGTTCTCGTTCTATGTGAAGCCTTCCCTGACCCTCAGACACTAGAACACATCCCTAGGATCTGTTCTCCTATAATACCAGGTCCTTTCACAGTCAGCACACAACACTTACAGTCTTATTTAGTTTCTGTCTTGTTCAGGAACATAGATATAAAAATTGCCAAATGAAATGTAAACAAAACCAAGTTGGGTTTATTCCAGTAAACATTTACACCCATTTATGGTAACAATGAACAAAAACACTTAACAGATTAGAAATAAGAACATCCTTAGTCATATAAAAGTTAAAAAAAAAAAAAAAGACAACCTAAAGGAGATATACTTACAGGCAAAATATTTAAAGGCTTCTTTCCGGAGGTGGGAATAAAATGCTTGCCATCGACAACTTTCTTCAGCATCATACTGAAGGTCCTAGTCAGTGCAATAAAACAAGAACATAGGATAAAGACAGCAAAGGAAAAAAACTGTCTTTATTCATAGGCAGCCTGATTGTGTACCTAGAAAGTCCAATAGAATCTAACATAAACATAATTAAAAAATTCACTAAATATACACAATCAATATATAAATATCAGTAGTCTTTTTATATACCAGCAACAACTAATTAGAAAATCATACTTTTAAAAGATATCATTTATAATGTTAATGAATATATATAATGAAAGAAGTGCAACATCACTAGACCATAAACCATTATTTAGAGAAATTAAAGATGTAAATATATATACAAATGTCATTTCTTCCCAATGTGATCCAGATATGCAATGCAACCTTATTCAGAATCTTAGTAAGTTTTTCTGGAAATTGACAGCTGATTCTAAAATTTATACAAAAGTATAAATGACCAAAAATAGCTAAAACAATTTTGAAAAACAAAGTTTGAGGACTTATACTACTACTGTATATAAAAACTTACCATAAATGTTCAAAGTGCACTTGAAAAGAATTTATATTCTGTAATCATTGATTGTAATGTTCCATATATATCCATCAGATTAATTTCTCAATTATGTAATTATTTCTCTTATATCTTTTCTGATTTTATTTTTTGGTCTGCTTATTCTATCATTTACTGAGAATGTGTGTTTAAATCTCCCACTATGGAATCCATTTAACTAAAGATGTGCAAGACTTGAACTCTGAATACTATAAAATGTAATTGAAAGAAATTAAACTACAGCCATGCCACCCTTTACAAGCCCGATTCCATCTGATCTCGGAAGCTAAGCAGGATGGGGCCTGGTTAGTACTTGGATGGGAGACCACCTAGGAAGACCAGGTGCTCTAGGCATAAAAAATAAAAAAATAAGAAATTGTAAGCTGACAAGGTCCTTGCAATCTGTGAGGTCAACTAAGGATTGCCTCACCTAAAAAAAAAGAAGAAAAATTAAAAAAAAAAAAAAAGAAATTAACAAATACATAAATAAATGGAAGGAAACCTCATGTTTATGGATTGGAAACAATATTGTTAAAATGACAATACTCTCTCAAATTATCTGCAGGTTCCACACAATTTCTATCTACGTCTCAGATACTCCTCACCCCAAAATCAATACACTGATCCTAAAATTCACATAGAAATGGTAGGACCCAAGTAGCAAAAACAGTCCCGAAAAAGAATGAAGTTGGAGGACCACTCACACTTTATGATTTAAAAACTTACTATAGAAATATAGTAATTAAAACAGTGTGGTATTGGCAAAAAGATAGGTGTACAAATAAATGGAATAGAATTGGAAGTCCAGAAATAAACTCTTACATTTATGGTCTATTAATTTTTAACAAGGTTGTCAAGACAATTCAATGGGGGAAAGAATACAAATATTCAACAAATAGAAAAAATTCAACAAACGTTGTTTTGACAACTGTATATCCACAGCAAAAGAATGAAGTTGGACTCTGAGCTCTCATTATATTAAAAAATTAACTCGAAATGCTTTATAGACCTAAATGTAGGAGCTGAAACTAAAACACTCTTAGAAAATAAAAACAGAAGTAAATCTTTCTGGCCTTGGATTAGGCAATGGTTTTATTTCTATGACAATAAAAGTATAAGGAAAAAAATAGCTAGATCAAAGTTAAATGGTTTTTAAACAGATTCATCAAATTAAAAAAGTTATGTGCTTCAAAGTATACCCTCACAAAAGTGAAATTGAAAACTACATATCTGATAGGGGACTTATACCCAGAATATATAAAGAATGTTTTCAATCCAATAATAAAAAGACATACAACCCACTTTTTAAATGGGCAAAATATTTAAATAGACATTTCTTCAAAAATATGCAAACAGCCAACAAGCACATGAAAAAGTGCTGAACATCATGAGTCATTAGGGAAATGTAAATAAAAACATGAAGTATTACTTCACACCTATTAAGATGGCTGTAAAATACACACACACACACACACGCACACACACACGCACACACACACGCACACACACACGCACACACACACAGAGTGAGTGAGAGAGAGAGAGAGAGAATGGGAGAGAGAGAGAATAGCAAGAATTGTCAAGGAGGTGGAGAAATTGAGAGCCCCACATGTTGCTAGAAGGAATGTAAAATGGTACATTCACTATGGGAAACAGTGTGATGATTCCTTAAAAAGCTGAACATCATAGGTATATGCCCAAAGGAATGAAAGCAAGGACTCTAACAGATAGTGGTATGGCAATATTTACTGCAGCATTATTCACTATTGTGGATACAAAAGGTAGAAACAACTCAAGTGTCCATCAACCAATGAATGAATAAACAAAATGTGGTATACACATAAAATGAAATATAATTCAGCCATTAAAAGAAATGAAGTTCTGATACATGTTACAATGTGGATGAACCTTAAAAACATAATGGTAAGTGATATAAGCCAGACCCAGAAGGACAAATATTGTATGATTCCACTGATATAAAATATCTAGACTAGGCAAATTCATAGGAACTAAAAGTAGATCAGAGGTTACCAAGGGCCAGAGAGTACAGGGATAGGGAGGGAATGTGGAGTTACTGCTTAATGGTTAGAGTTTCTGTATGGAGCGATAAAAGTCTTGGAAATAGAGAGTGGTGATGGTTGAACAACATTGTAAATGTAATAAATGCCACTAAATTGCACACTTAAAAATGGATTTAAATGGCACGTTTTATGTTTTAATTTTTTTTCACAATTAAAAAAAAGAATAATCAAGAGCAACAAAAATTGCTGAATTATTTTTTTCACAATTAAAAAAAAGAATAATCAAGAGCAACAAAAACTGTGGATGAATTGTATGATATGTGAATTATATCTCAATAAAGTTGTTTAGAAAATGGTCCAGAAATTCTACTCTTAGGTATATATCCAAGAATGGATTGAAAGCATATGTCCACACAGAAATTTATATAGAAATAGTCCTAGGAATATTATTCATAAAACCCAAAATTGGAAACATCTTAAATGTTTATCAACTGATGAATGAATAAAATGTGGTATATCCTTAAAATGGAATATTATTTGACCATAAAAAGAAATGAAGTACTGACACATGCAGTACCCCGGATGAACATTGAAAACATATGTTCTTGAAAGAAGGTAGACACAAAAGACCACATGTTCTATGATTGTTTTTATATGAAGATATAGCCAGAATTGTCAAATCTATAGAGACAGAAGGTACATTTTAATGGTTGCCAGGAGGTTGGCAGAGAGAGGAAAGGAAAGTGTATGCTAATGTGTGTTTCTTTTGGAGGGGATAAAAATGTTCTAAAATTAGACAGTGGTGATGGTGGCACAATTCTGTGAAGATACTAAAAACCACTGAACTGTACAGTTTAAAGTGTGAATTTCATGATATGTGATACTATATTTTTAAAAATATAAAATAGTTTATATTTTTGGAATATGATATTATATTCCAAAAAATCTTTTCTATAAAAAAATCTCCCACTATGATTATGAATTTGTTTTTATCCTTTTTTGATCAAGTTTTGCTTTGTATATTTTGAAAGTATGTTATTAGGAACAAAAAAACTGAATTTTAGTCTTCCTGGCAAAATGACCCTTTTATTATTATGAAATGTCACTATTCATCTCCAGTATACCTCTTGCCTTAGTATTTATTTTCTATTATCTACGCCCTCCTTATTTTTATTAGATTTGCATTGCATTTCCTTTTCCACACTTTCATTTTCAAACCTTCTATATGCTTATATTTACATTGTGTTTCTTATAAGCAGCATACTTTCTTTTACCTAGTCTATGTCTTTTCATTGGAATTTTCTTTGAGTAACCTAGTCTTTGTATTTTAATTAGAAATTTTAGTTCATTGAAATGTAGTGTAATTACTAATTTATTTGGGTTGAAATCTACTATTGTGCTATTTGTTTTTATTTATTCTACCTTTTCTATATTGCTTTTTTTTTTCTCTTCTTTTCTTCTTCTGGGTTAAGATTTTGTTATTGTTTCATTTTCTCCTCTATTATCTTGTTTTTATACATTCTTTTATTATTCCTTTAATATGCATACTTGACTTTTAAAATTTAATATAACTATTTATATGATAGAATATATATCATTACATAAACTATAACATAATCTAATACAAAAAATGCAGGAATCTTAGAACATCTTGACTTCATTTAATACCCTCACAATCTCTGTGCTTTGTCATTATGAATTTTAATTCTCTATGTGTTTTATACCTCACAGGAAAGTATTATTATTTATCCAGTCAACATTAATTTAAGTTTTTCTAAAATGTATCATTCCTGCTGCTCTTCTTCCCTTCCTGCATCTCCATGCTTCTGTGTGGGATCATTTTCCTTCTGTCTGAAGAACATTATTAGCATTTTCTTTCATATGCATCTGCTGTCAAAAAGTGTCTTTATTTTGCCTTTGTTTCTTGAAATATATTTATACTCTAGGTTGCCAATATAGTTTCTATTCTACTATATTTTATTTTTGAAAGCTGCATGTGACTTATTGCACTGATTTCATAAACCACTCCAGTGAAGTGGCTTGAAGTCCACCATGAACCATTGTAAACACACAGATTGAAAAACACTACTATAGATTGTGCCCCCTGATCATTCAGCTATTCTAAGCCACTTTGAGAAGTAAAGTGAAAAATCCTCCTATAGTGAGAATCTCCAACAAGCTTGCCAAAACAGTAACCACTCCTACAGGGAAGGTCTTTGGATAGTCATTCAGTCCTCAGCTTCCCAGACGTTATGGTCTGGGTCTGAGTCACCTGTGAAAAGTTACAAGGAAATTTCTGTCCAATAAAGGAACAAGAAATCAGAGTGGTCATGCTGCCACTCTAAGCACAGGATTAAAATAATACCTAACTGGGAAACAATGTAAACTCACTGACCCACCTTAGCTCTCAGAACTTGAGTAGAACCAGCTAGAGGCAAGCTGAGGCAACTATAATTATCTAGGATTTGTTCACATTTTAAGTATTTGTCGAGTATCTATTCTGTGCCAGGCATTTGAAATAAAAAGGTATTCATCTCAATAACTGACGAGACTCCCATCGAAGCACTCGGAATGACCCTAATGGGACTTCCTCTTCCTTAAGCACTCTCGGGCGAACACTATTAACTTTGCCTCCATGCTCTTCTACTCTTCCATTGTCCACCAATAATCCAAGGCACCTTCTGCATGACCCCATATGTTTAGTTACTCTAATACTCTCAGTCAGGTCATAGTCAAGGCTTGAAATATTGGGAGCCACTTTTACTTTCATTCAATTAATATTAATTCTGTGTCTATTAATTGTCAGGTACTGTTTTTTTTTGTTGTTGTTGTTCTGGAGATACAGGTCCTACCATTGTTGAACCCTGTTCAGTAAGGACAACAAATAACAAATAAATAAAGAAATCTCTAATCTTATGTCAGGTAGTGGTAAGGCTATGAATAAGGGTAACAGGAAAGAGAAACTGAGTATGATGGTGATATCTTAGAGGATGCGGTCAGCAAAGTTCTCTTTGAGGAGATGACGTCTGAGCAAAATCTCAATGAACTGAGAAAATGAGTCATGAAAAAACTTGATGACAAGCACTTCCAGACAAGGGAATAGCTAATACAAAAATCTCACCATTGAAGCATGGTTGGCTCATTCAGAGAAGAACAGAGGCCAGTGTTTCTAAAGTACAGTAAGCAGGAGGGGACTATTAGGAAATTAGGTCAGACAGGTGGACAAAATTCTGAGCATAGTTCCAGGTGTCAATTCCATGTCTTTAAAGTAATTTCAGGAAATTGATTATTAATTTAATGATTGTGAATATTTATCTTTCATTTTATATAACTAACATATAGTTTTATTTCTTTAGGGTTTCCTAATCATTAGTTTCTTAATCATTAGTCTGAACATAAGCAAATTTAATTCAGACTATAGCCCTAGGAATAGCCTGGGTGTTGGGGTCAAATTGGCTTAACTTTTAGACCCATCTATAAAATGAAGATATGTAGCTCCATCCCACCTGGATGCCGTGAGGATCAAATGGCATAACATATATATAAAACAGAAGCATTCAGCACAGAGCCTAGTATTCAGATGGCACTCAAATTTTAGTTTTGTGTCATTAGAGCGCAAGGTAGGGGAGGGGTGGGATGTGAGGCTCCCCA
Organism: Pteropus vampyrus; assembly: GCF_000151845.1. NCBI lineage: Eukaryota > Metazoa > Chordata > Mammalia > Chiroptera > Pteropodidae > Pteropus > Pteropus vampyrus. Next base: position 522,865 of record NW_011888932.1, on the reverse strand, counting down.
GGGAGACCAGGATTCTGGCTATCATGCTAAATTGATTAAATTTTATCCTGATGAGGAGGCCCCTTTAAAGTGTTTTGAGAAGGGGAGTGAGAATGAGATTACACAGGAGAGAATGGATTTGGGAGGGTGGTGGCACTAGTGGCTGAGGTTATGGGAAGGGCAGGAGAGAGCAGTACCAGTAAGAAAGCCACTGTAGGATTCTAGGTGAGAAATGGTGAGAGTCTGACCTCACTCACTGGTAGAAGAGTGAGGGTAAAGTTGGAGGGAAATGAATTGAAGAGATGCTCGCAGTTCCCAAAACTGTTCATATATTGGTGCCAGTGAGAGAGCTTTCTCCTCTCTCTGGATGGCTCTTCTCCTTTTGCATCTGCTATCTCCTCATCCTCATCCTGAGAATCTTCAGCTCAGGGAAGCTCTCTTTTGCCCTCCAGCTGGCTTTAGATACTGTTCCCTACACTGCCTTCATAGCTCTCTAACTCTCCCAGAAAGATGCTTTTCTTGTGTCTCTTCCCATCTCATTTCCTGGAAGGACAACAAGGACTCCAGCCTCCCTGTCTTTGTACCCTCAGGGATGCTCAGTCAATGTTGTTGCTTACATTCACCCTGGCACTGTGATTTCCAAAAGGAAGTTGGTTAAGCCCCGAGAACACTTCTGTTTTCACTAAGAGCTTTTCATCTCTTGTAATTATAAGGTCCCAGAGTTTCAGCCCAACCTACATTTTTTTAATTTTAGAACAGCATGTGTCCCATAACATGAGTATGTCCCACTGCCCAGACTTCTTGTTCCAAGATTAAGGTTTCTAAGGGGAAACTGGCTTTGGTGCCCAGTAACCAGGTTATTGTTGTTTGGGCTCCATCCTTGAAAATTTGTAATTTTCTGATTCTGATATTTACATGTGTCCTATCATAAGATGCACAGATAACAGAGGCAGACCTAGATTAAGAATGGCCCGAGGACTATCTTAATAATTAAATCAGCTCCTTGGTTGCGCACTGGGCCCATTTACTCTGGGAGTCTATTGTGCATAAATATACTTTAATAAATTACATCTCCGTCAGGCCAGGACGCCCTAAACAGGAGTGCCTTTCAGGTTGCTCCAAGAAGACAATTACTTACAGCAAAACCAGTGAGTGGGGAGGAGACAGTATATCAAACCTGCAACAAAGAAAAATGTGAAGGCCAGCAAAGAGGGGCCTTGTCAGCAGAGCTGCCGCGGCTGTTCCCTTTCATTAACGATTCACGGCTTTCTGCTTCAAGCTCTGGTATTTGGAGAGCAAGATGGACTGGGGGGGATGGCAGAAAGTGGATGCTCATGTGGGAATGTTAGTAGGCAGAGCACATACAGGCTTAGGAATTAGAAATATCAATATTTGTACCATTACTACTGATAATACTGTTAAAATAAAGGAAACTTCATTAAAAATAGAATTAGGAAGCCCTGAAGGGGACACTCTCATGCTCTGCCACCCAGACCCCAAACAGAAGGAAGGAAGAATTTCTTTTTTGCCCAGCTAAACACCTCAGTCTTCACTTGAATGTCTTTAGCTGGTTGACTTCAGGTTTAGGCTCCTGCTTAGAGCCTGGCTACTGAGAAAGCCATTACCACCCTGTACTCTTCCAAACGGACACCCCAACTTCCTCTTTTTCCCTTTTAAAAGCAAGACTCTCTCCATTCTTTGGACTTGCCTATGGTTCGCCATAATTTGCTTGTTCTGAATTGCAATTCCTCTGCTATTCCCCAATAAACACATTTTGCTGGTAAAATAATGGCCTCTTTTATTTTTTTCAAAAACGAATACTAATATCAACGAAAACAGTAATGATAGCAAATGCTTATGTAGCGCTTACTGTTTGTCAGGCACTGTTCTAAGATTAACTCATTTAATTCTCACAGCAACCCTATAAGGTATAAGTATCCTCATTTTATGGAGGAGGAAACTGAGACATAGAGAGATTATATAATATGCCCAAGGTGATATACGCAGTAAGTGGTAGAGGTGGCAACCATACCCAGGCAACTTGGCTCCGAAGTCAATTTTCGTAACTACTCTGCTTATCAGCTATTCCCCTTGGACAATTCATTTAAGGTCCTTGAGTTAGAGTTATCCACGGTAAAAAATGGGATAATGATCTTCCCATGGCAGAGTTATTTTGAGGGGTCAAATAGTATGCACTCAGTAAATAATAGAAAAGAATTAGAAAACCGCACAGTGAAAAGAATCCTGAAATCAAATATCTCATAATGGCTTTTGATTTTAGGCAACAGAAACTGACTGACTCATCTAGGCAAAAATGGAATTTATTGAAAGGATAAAGGGTATCTTAAGTTGAGGCCCTAGAAAACGGTCTCTGCAGGACCTTCACTGGAAAAGACTCTTGGCAAAAAAAAACTCATGAGGGAGTGAGGGAGATGTTGAACTTGATCCCAGAGGGATGACCTTTCAGAATTGTCCCAGTTCAAGGGAGAACACACCAGGAAGCATGTGTAACCTTGGTTGAGAGAGTACTCATGAGCAAAGGGCAACTCTTTCGAAGTTATCTGTGGCCATCAGTAGGCAACACTGTCAACAGCTGAGAGAAGGAGTGCCTCAGTCCCAAGTGGGTATCTGGGCAGTGCACCAAAGCATCCACTATAGGAGCCAATGCACAGAATTGAAATAAAACTAAACAGCCAGGCTTGAGAAGGAAGTGGCTCGGCTGCACTTGGGGACGCAAGATAGCAGGAACAAATGGAGAGTGTTTCTGGAGCCATAATGTCACTTTGCTGGGTTCTTTCACTTCATGTTCAAATTCCAGGCATAGAGCACCTGGATGGGTTTATTAGGTTGCATGCCCACCTGTTGGCCAGGATGGGTGGTACCTTTGCTTAAATATTCTCCTAAGACTGGATTCGGAGTAAAATTGTAGTATGATTAACAGAAGAAGAGGAAACAGATGCTAGGTGGACAAAACAACAGATATCTATTTTACTTCAAAATCAAGAGACTTGGGGAAAATTCCTGGATAGACTTAGGGTATGATAGTTTACAAAAAAGGCCCATTATTTGCATCCTTGTATTCTGCTCTTTTGAAATGTGACTTTAAAGCTCCTTCCTTCAAGAGATGGAGACTATTCCCCCATCCCTTGAGTCTGTGCTGGCTTTGTCACTTGCTTTGACCAATAATAGGATACAGCAGAAGTGATATACTAGTTCTAAACCTAGACCTAAGAGGTCTTGAGTACTTGCACTCTCTCTTGGATTTCTGCCCAGCTGTCATGTGCATAGGCTTGGACTAGTCTGCTGGAGGATGACAGACTATGTGAAGCAGGAAGGAGCCATCTTAACTAAGGCCATTCTAGGCCAGCCAACCCCTAGCTGACTCTGCATCTAACTACACATGCATGAGTGAGCCCAACCCCAAATCCCGATCCACAGAACGATGAGCTAAATATGTGGTCATTGTCACTAAGTTTTGGGGTGGTTGGTTACTTAGCAAATGCTGATACATGCTACTAATATACTGTGTGACATTAAATAAGGAACATTCTCTCTCTGGGGTTTTTTACCTGTGGAATGAAGGGATTGAACACATGAGGGTCCTTCCTGATCAGATAGTTCATGAATCTAAGGAGAGCCAGAAGTGGACCTAGACTACCAGAAAGCAGAACTTGAAGGTGTCGTAGACCCAGACTGCCACCTATCTAGTGTAGAGGGACCATTGAGCTGAGGTCTCTTCAGGGTCTTTGATCAGGTGTGAAATATTATCAGGTGAGAATGGGAAAGTGACAGTGGTGCTGATGCAGCTAATTTTGGTGATCGATGAGTCATAGGCTAAAGACCATGTAACACAGCCCAAAGAAGGCAAGAGCACACAATTAGTCTCCTTGTCTCCATGCCTTTAGTAACCTCCTGCACCATTCCATTCTGGCAGTTACTAGGGATGAGTATTATGCATGCTTTCTTCCAGCCCAGGCATTGATACTTAAATTGGTACCTCTTCTCCTGTACACTTGCTTTTCCTTAACTGAAGGCAAGAGTGCAGAGTTAAGGAGACAGTTATCTCAGATTCTTTGCCACATAAAAATCCAAACTAGCAGTTTACTTCTCTAAAGAGGCCCGTGGCCCAGAATAAGCTGATCTGTATGTGTGCATGTGGTTTTTTAGTTAGTTAGTTAGTTGGATTTTTTCAGTTTTGCAAGTCTCAGTAATGATCTTCTAGTTCTTGCAGCATTTATTGAAAGCATGTTCTGTACCATGCATTATAACAGCTGCTTTCATGAAGATTATTTTATAATTATTTCCATTTTCCAAATGAGGAAAAGGAGGCTTAGAGAAGGTATACGACTTTCTCAAGGCCATACAGCTAGTAGGTGGCAGAGTCAGAACCAGCACCAAGGTTTTTAAAGTCTAATTTAAGTGTTCTTTGTCCTATTATGGGCAACCAAGCTAGCCAGGAGCCTCTGCCTGGGCAGTGTGACCACTCTTACAGAAAGATGTCGTTTTGAGTCCACCAAGTAGAAGAAACAGATACCTAAAATGAAAGACAGCTTATCTTCAACCAAAATTTGAGAATGGCATTATTACAGAACAATAAAGATATAACCTGTGTTTAATAATGTATATAGTTGATTTCATGTGGAAAACAATGTTTTGTATTTTATCATGTTCCCACAGGTTATATATTCTGTCTTATTTGTGTGATGCAACCTAGAAGAGACATAGATTTCCTGAAACCTGCTCCTAAATTCAGGACTAGTGTTTAGCCAGCATGTACCAGAATAGCTATATTGGTCGTCAAACACTGAAATAATTCCATAGTTGGCAGAACGCTCTTGCCCTGAGCTTTCAGAATACCTCCCCACACATACGTCCCTGATTCAGTTATCCTGTACTCTCACTTGGGACTCCTTATCCTACCTTCCCATGATCCAGCAACTGAAGGGTTAACACCTGCCCCAGTGCCTAGCTCCAGCACTGCTGTGGATCACTTACTGTTGGGCCTTAACCTCAAGTACTAATATTTCCTTAGCATTTTCTCTGCTGAGTAAACTTAGCACTTTAGGAAGATCTCTGATAGGGTTAGACTTGAGGATGGTCTGGAGGTGGCAAAGATTGGTTGAATAACTCTGTGTTTTAGAATTTTCTCTATCCTTTACCATGACCCTCAAAATCTATCTGTCTCATGTCATATCCATTTAGGTCTCATGCTCTTTTTTCCTGTGGGAAAAGGACCCATCCTCTGCAGAACCCTAGTATTCTGAAATTTCCTCTGAATGAAAAAGTTCTGTGGTCATGTGGGTTAGTGAATGCTATATGCTCTACCTTCTTTTTGGAGCATATTTACAAAATAAGGGCTCTGAAAAGACCTGCAGTAAGAAATCTGCTTTGTTTAATTTAGCTTGTCCTAATCATGGAATGCCATTTCCTTCCCCTTATGCCTATTAAATGTCTGCTTTCCAACATGAGAAATCAGGGATGTATAAAGCCTTATTGAGAGAGAATGAGAGGATGGGGATGAAAGGGAATATGGAAAACGCTGCTGACTGTGTACTTGTTGAACCAGATAGGGACTGGAGGAGAGGCAGGGAGGTGGGAGTAGGAAAGAAAAGTCTACAATGGGGCACATCGCTTCATCTTCCGCACTATGGTCACCACCTGACTCTGAATCCTGGGCAAGGGCAGAGAAGAAGGCCATCCAGCAGCTGGAACTTTCCCTAGGATATCTGGAAGACCTCCGGGCAGATTCCAATCTGCTGATTGGGAGCTGGGTTCTTGTTCTAGCTCGGTAATTTTCCAGCTGTGTAAATTTGAACATGTTATTTAAATTCTCTGGGCTTCTCTTTCTTTAGTTCTAAAAATTATATTAGACAAATACATGTAAATGATCTCAGATTTGAACGTGCATCAGAGTCACCTGGAGGAATGTTAAAACACAGGTGCTGGGCCCCACCCCCAGCGTTTGATTCAGTAGGTCTGGAATAGGCTGATGAACTCACACTTTTGAATAGTTTCCAGGTCAGACTGCTCCTGCTGGTGGGGACCACACTTTGAGTGGATATAAGTTAAAGTACTTTGTAATTTGTAAAGTATACATCTTAATTAATTTAAATTAATTCATCCATTCTGTGTTAAAATAATGATGTGTTCATGGGATAAGGTTTATCTCTTACCACTTCTGTGCTTTTGGAAGGAAATGCTTTTGTATTTACACCAGAAGACTGATTCCCACGGGAGAAGTTTCAGGAAAGCATCTGGGGACTCGGCAACCTCTGTGGCACAGCATGGGCAGGCATCTGCTCTGGCTACAGATATCGGTACCCCCGAACACTCCCCTGAGAGGGCAGAGGTCATCTGTCATCTCTAGAGAACAGACACTGACTGACACATCCCCTCGGTGACTGTATTCGGTGGAACTCTTGTCTCTCAAGATATCCTGTGGAAAAACTTTTCTGTGATCATATTCCCTTGGGTGTGTTCTATTTCTTCTTTGAGCTTCACAATACTTATTAATGCATAAAGACTCTTAGAAGTCCCGCAGGGAAGAAAGCTATTCAACTTCCCTTTGGTGATATAGTAGGTAGAAGCACAGGGTCTAGACCTGTACAGTCCAATACAGTTGCCACCAACTACATACGGATATTTAAACTTAAATAATTAAATTAGATAAAATTAAAATTTCAGTTCCATAGTCCCACGAGCCACATTTCAAGTATTAAATGACCATATGTGACTAGTGTCTACCATTTGGCCAGAGAAGATACAGCTTATTTCCTGCTGTGCAGAAAGTTTGACTGGACTCAGATGCAAGGCTTCAAAATCCAGCTCTATCACTTACCAGCTGTGTGAATTCACGCAAGTTCCTTAAACATTTGATGCTTTAGTTTTATCATCTATAAAATGGGTCTAATAAATGGTTCATACTTCACGGGGTTGTTGTGAGAATTAAGTTAATATGTGTAAAACACCTAGAACTGTGTCCGGCACATAGCAAGCTCTCAATAAATGGCCTATTATTTAACTTATTATTCTTAAACTGATTTTTACTTGGAACCCTTTATCTATAAAATATTATTTACTTCATGGAGCTGAGCTCCTCTTAGCATACCTCTTTTGCTTTATTATGCTAAAATAGCCTATATTTCTTAATCTTTACTTGAATGTCTACTTTCTCTTATCTTAACCAAGATATGAGCCAGGCATGGAGAAAGGGGTGAGCATTTGCTAGGCCACATACCCTGCTCCTTTAAGCTATCAGAAGCCTGGCATATTGGAAGAGTTCCATGTGGCCAGAGCATGGAGCACCAAGGACAAAGGGAAAGGGATGAGCTTGGAGGGGGAAGATCATCAAGGACCTTCCAAATCATGCTAGGAAACTTCAACACATGAGA
>NW_011888932.1:511387-514400 GCF_000151845.1 Pteropus vampyrus | reverse complement strand
ATCCATTTATTCAATAAAGAATTGTTGAGTGTCCGCTCTGTGCTGGACATTGTGCCAAGCACAAAGATATGAAGGATATGAAGGCAAATAAAGTGCAGCCCTTGCCTTCATGGTTTCCATGCCAAACACCACACACACACGCACACACACCATCCCAACATTTATACAGAAAAAACAATAGTCCCTTCTCAGATCCTTCTCATAGATCCAATTGTCAAACAGGATTGCCCAAAAGCAGCCTCATGTCTCTCTGCCCCCTGAGTGTTTTGCTTCAGGAAAGAGAGGACAGTGTTGGTATTTTGACCACAGGCAGCCTAGAGAAAGAAAGAGGATTTTTCTTCCTATGCTCTCACCTCTGTCCCAACCTCAGAGTTTCCATGGCATGACAAATTGGTACCCATCTTCTCTCCTACAACCCCTGCTGGCTTGGGGGAGCTTGCTCAATTTCGAGACTTCATCTGTGAAACTTAAAGTGGAAAGAAGCTTCGCCCTTCTCCTTCACACTTCTCCCTCCTGTCATGTGAATAATTGAGGTCCTCCTTAAGACAGGCCCCACAGTCATGGGGCCCAAAAGCTTTAGAAGGAACAGATCTCAATGCCCCATTGAAACTTTTAGTGGGAGCAGGAGAAGAGTGTATAGAAACTAACATTCATTGAGTATCTACTAGCTGGGTGACCCTGGAAAAATTACTTAACTTCTTGGCTTCTTAGTGGTCTTATCTAAAATAAATGGTAATATCTGGCTTATAAGGTTGTCCTAAGATTAAATGACATAGGACATAATGTCTGAAATGTAGCATGTGCTCATTTGTTAATTCAACAAGTATTTATTGAGTTTCTTCTCAGTATCTGTTCTAGGCAATGAGGATTAACAGTGAATAAAATAGACTGAAATTTTTCCCCTCACAGAGTTTATCTTTTATTGACTAAAGTTATGGCTGTTTAATATTGTACCATAGGCACCCTACTACACTTTACTTATCTAGCTCTACATAAATATGTGTATATGTATGGACATATTTATATTCATATCCGTTAATTATTAGTGTTCCCATTCATAGGGATAAAAAAAATTGAGATTTAGAGGAATGAAGTAAATTGTTCAGGTTCACAGAATCAGAAAGTGAGGGAGCTAGGTCTGCCTGCCTCTAAAAAACTTGTTCTGTCAACTATGCTATAGTCAGAAATATAATTGGACCCAAACGAAACCTCAGAAAATGGCAGCAATAATTCAGAAATGAAATACAACTTTTCTTTTTCATTTCAGCGGCTCTTGTTGCACAAACCCTTTTTAAAAGAAATAATAGAGACGTTTATTCCGAGTGCTTCAACGAGCGCTGCGGAATCTACCGTATGAGCCATAATTAATGGAGATGCCAACTACCAACAAACCAGAAAAACTCCAGCATCGTAAATCTGTCCCTTGGCTTCTCACGAGAACTGATGGATGAGGAATTCAGCTAAAATATTTAACAATCAATAATTCAAACACCTATCCAACCATATGCAAGTTGACATGTTTATAAATACAAAGGCAACATTTTCTTGCATTTTACAAGAAACTTTCTTAGGGTCGAATGGTGGGGTTAGAAATGCCCCACATTCAATGGAAAATAATCTGGGGGAGGAGTTGGAAATATCCTTCCAGTCTTGGCTCAACTCAACTCTACAAAACTTCTAGCTATGATCACATACCATTGTTCATGCCCTCGTGTTGTTGGTGAGCAAATTAACCACAAATAATGTATTGGAAGTCCTAGTTGTGCAGCTGGAGTTAGATGCTAGAGCTTGATCTGCTTTCCATCCTCAGCTCCAAGGATGAAACCTAACGCACAGCTGACAGAACAATGAATTATTCACTTGGAGCTTCCACGATCTCTCTGCCATTAGAATGGGTCATCTCTCAGGCTGTAATTCAATCTCCTTCCTCCTTCCCCACTTTGTAACAGCTAGAAATGAGGCCCAACTCTGGGGAGACATTCGAGTCTGGTGGCCAGGGCTCTGAGCCGTGTGTATCTATCTGGATGCTGGATAGGAATAATTGCTGTTTGAATTTAACTGTTTTGAATAAATAACATCTAAGTCATCATTGACAGCAATGATTTATCTGCACTTCACAATTATTGAATTTAGATGCTCCATTCACTTGCTGATTTATTAAACTGCTCTCCCCTCTGAGGGAGAATCAAAGCACCTCCTTTAGCCCTAATGGATAGACACTTTAGAGGCACTTAAGGAAGCCATTGTGATAAGACTTACTACCTAAAACAGAACTCTGACTCATGTTGTCTTTGCACGGAAATAACCCCCTTTGTTTGACTGTGTTTCCTTCACAGTCAATAACTCACCCTTTCAAAGAAGGGTGGGGCTATTGGCAAATACATCTGATGCTATAGGGACTGAAGTGTCAGGCCTGAGCAATGAGCTGCCTGGCACCTTTGCCTCCCCTCGCCCACACCTCCCAGCTGTGTCTCCTCCCAGCTGCATAGCAGGAGGTTTCCCAGGCTGAAGGGAAACCCACAGCTCTGGCCACTCTCTGTCTATACTCCCTGTTCACATGTTCTACCTCCCGTTGGCTGCCCCTGGAAACAATCTCGACTAGGATCTTGACCATTATCCCCCTGGTAAAACAATGCAGATGCTGAAACCCACCAGTGGGGAGATGAGAGAGGGCCATGAAATGAATCCAGGCATGGTATGCCCACCACTGTCATGGTTGGGAAGGGCTGTGGCAATCCATACCAGCAACTGATAATTCCAAGTGGCAGATGGCCTGTTAATGAAATGAATCCCAGGCAGCTGCATATCTAGGGTGGAATTGGGGCTCTACTCTGGGAAAACAAAACTAGCTGGTAGGAAAAGAAAAGACAGAGCAATGAAAGCCAAGTTCTCTGTGCAGAGGCACCAGCTATAGGTCTGTCAGATTTAGGTTTTAAGAGCTGTAGAGAAATGGATGAGGATAGCTCAGTTATGTTTGGAAGAAGCAAAAGGAAAAATATAGCTGGCTTAAGCT
>NW_011888932.1:506167-511337 GCF_000151845.1 Pteropus vampyrus | reverse complement strand
TAATCTGGGGGAGGAGTTGGAAATATCCTTCCAGTCTTGGCTCAACTCAACTCTACAAAACTTCTAGCTATGATCACATACCATTGTTCATGCCCTCGTGTTGTTGGTGAGCAAATTAACCACAAATAATGTATTGGAAGTCCTAGTTGTGCAGCTGGAGTTAGATGCTAGAGCTTGATCTGCTTTCCATCCTCAGCTCCAAGGATGAAACCTAACGCACAGCTGACAGAACAATGAATTATTCACTTGGAGCTTCCACGATCTCTCTGTCATTAGAATGGGTCATCTCTCAGGCTGTAATTCAATCTCCTTCCTCCTTCCCCACTTTGTAACAGCTAGAAATGAGGCCCAACTCTGGGGAGACATTCGAGTCTGGTGGCCAGGGCTCTGAGCCGTGTGTATCTATCTGGATGCTGGATAGGAATAATTGCTGTTTGAATTTAACTGTTTTGAATAAATAACATCTAAGTCATCATTGACAGCAATGATTTATCTGCACTTCACAATTATTGAATTTAGATGCTCCATTCACTTGCTGATTTATTAAACTGCTCTCCCCTCTGAGGGAGAATCAAAGCACCTCCTTTAGCCCTAATGGATAGACACTTTAGAGGCACTTAAGGAAGCCATTGTGATAAGACTTACTACCTAAAACAGAACTCTGACTCATGTTGTCTTTGCACGGAAATAACCCCCTTTGTTTGACTGTGTTTCCTTCACAGTCAATAACTCACCCTTTCAAAGAAGGGTGGGGCTATTGGCAAATACATCTGATGCTATAGGGACTGAAGTGTCAGGCCTGAGCAATGAGCTGCCTGGCACCTTTGCCTCCCCTCGCCCACACCTCCCAGCTGTGTCTCCTCCCAGCTGCATAGCAGGAGGTTTCCCAGGCTGAAGGGAAACCCACAGCTCTGGCCACTCTCTGTCTATACTCCCTGTTCACATGTTCTACCTCCCGTTGGCTGCCCCTGGAAACAATCTCGACTAGGATCTTGACCATTATCCCCCTGGTAAAACAATGCAGATGCTGAAACCCACCAGTGGGGAGATGAGAGAGGGCCATGAAATGAATCCAGGCATGGTATGCCCACCACTGTCATGGTTGGGAAGGGCTGTGGCAATCCATACCAGCAACTGATAATTCCAAGTGGCAGATGGCCTGTTAATGAAATGAATCCCAGGCAGCTGCATATCTAGGGTGGAATTGGGGCTCTACTCTGGGAAAACAAAACTAGCTGGTAGGAAAAGAAAAGACAGAGCAATGAAAGCCAAGTTCTCTGTGCAGAGGCACCAGCTATAGGTCTGTCAGATTTAGGTTTTAAGAGCTGTAGAGAAATGGATGAGGATAGCTCAGTTATGTTTGGAAGAAGCAAAAGGAAAAATATAGCTGGCTTAAGCTGGTGATTCACAAATGTCAGAAAGTATAATATGTAGAATTTCTGGAAAGTTGTATAAAAGACACAGTAATAGTGACTAATGTATATACAGTTTGTAGTAATTTCAAAGCATATTCACAATCATTTTCATTGAGTGGGGCTGTACTAATCAGAAGAGGAATCTGGAGAAGTCTGTTATGGGAGGAGAAAAAGACAAAATTTAGTTATTAGAAATTAAGTGAGTTATTAACACACTTAGGAGAAAGTGGACTGGTCAGTAAGACCTCATGGATATCACCGGGGTTCTGAGGATCTGTGGCTGCTCTGACTGGCAGGAAGAAGTCGGTATGGATCATAAATCTTACAGCCAGCCTGCATATCCAAGTTATTTTTTTTTTTTACCCATAGTGCTACTGCTTAGAAAGAGCCTCAGGCAGAAATTCCTCTTCACTTGTGCACCTTGGCTTGGAGCAAAGCTGTATTGACTGCCTTATTCTTGCTCAGGAAAAAGAGCAGCTGTATTGACTGCCCTATTCTTGCTCAGGAAACTTGGGCCTGCTTGGAACAGAATGACTAAAATAAAACAAGGAGCTAAACTTTTCATTCAAGGCTCATAATCACTCCAGAAAGTAAATATTTCTTTAAAACAAGCAAACAGAAGCTAAGAGGGGGTGAGTCCCCTTCTCAAAGTCACACATTCATATTGTTTCCTACAGAGCAGAGATTTTAGTCTGTGTGTTTCAATCTCCTCCCCCCATCTCAACTGCTCCCCTCCGTCCCAAATTTTTCCCTGTGTTCTATCAGGAGCTGAAGTAAGAGTAGGCTAAGGAAGTGGGATCTGGGTGGGCTCCTGCTTCTAAATTTCTAAATTAATGAGAACATTCTCCTCTCTTTCTCACATGCTGGTTCCAAGTACAATCCTAGAGAAAAGACCTGTGTTACTAAAAGGCATTGAAGATTACTATAATAGATAAGCTAATTTTTCTTTCATTGATGATGGGATAGGAAGATAAAATGAAAAATGTGAGTGTTAGCTAAAGACCTGGTTCTTATATGTTAGCCAGTTTTTTTCTCACATAAATAATGTCTTTCACTAACCCAATATTAACATAAACTGAAACATCAGGCTCAAACTGACTACTGAATCTTGTACCTGGTAAGCTTTCAGAAATATTGATTAAATTTCATTGAAAGTCTCAAATGTAATGGCAACTGTAGTTCATGGGTGAGGCCCCTGCTTTCCTCTTTCGGAGTCCACAGAGGCCAGACACTTATCTAGAATTCAGTACGAGGCAAGAAGAGGCCAGATTTAGATTGTTGCTTCTTGAAGGACGGAAATCTATCAGCATTTTGGCAATTATTATTGAGAAACTACCCAGGGAGAAGGTAGCTTTAAACACAATTAGGATTCTATTTTAGAAAGAAATCAGAAATTGCCCATTTAACGCTAATGTTTGATCTACTGTGAAACAAAGAAGGGAGAAACTATTATAAATTTGCTAATACCATCAAAACTTATAAAGTGATAAAATGAGGCTACATGAAGAAGAGGCAGTCATCCCAAGCACGAGGCAAGCTAATAGCTGTGAATATATATGAGAACAGAGAACTGTTCTGAAAATCAGTGAAATGGATCTCGCTGTTTTATGGACACTCTGCGTGGTGACCTGAGGACACTCCTGGACAACTTGATCGGAGGACAACTCGACCAGTTGGAGTAATCTCCAAAGCAGTGACATACATCCCAAAGAACTAGCACAACGAGTAGAACTTCTATTTGTATTTATTTTTATTTAATCTATTAAAACTGGTTATTTTAATGTGATTTTTAAATGATGTTCATAATAGATTAGTATAGAAGTACACAAATACAATTTTAAATAAATATAGCTATCTTCACTACCCAAACTCTTGTTATCTGAATGCAAGAGCTGAATCAATTCAGATGAATTTTAGGATGAATTTTTTGCTATCCAAACTATGACTACTTGCTACCGGAAACTGGGAGATGAGATAGATTTGGGTAACCTGCTATTGCTCACTATTTAAATATTCTACCCAGGTTGGATAGCGAAGGATAGTTGTGTGTAATCATGGAGTTGCCAGGGTTTTCTTTTGTTGTTGTTCGTTTGTTTGTTTTGTTTGTGTTTTGTTTATTTGTTTGTTTTTAACTAAGACACACTATGGAAAACAGTTAGGAAACCATCCCTGCAGGTGACTGCATTGATAAGTCTGACTTTGAGTCACAGGCAGACAATGCATATAAAACCCTGAGGCCATGTTTAACAGCCCCGGACCAAGCAAAATGCTCCTTTTGTGTTCCTGTGTAGCATGAAGTTGTATCTTTCTTGAGGATTAGGTTCTGTTATCAGTGTATAACATGGACATTTTAGATAGTCAAAATTTCACTTGAAAATCCCTTAGGAAAATACTATTTTGGAGGCCTCTTAGTTAAGTCCAATGTGGTCACTTTTCTTTTTCAGTTTGGAGGGGAAAAAAAAATCACTATTTCTTAATTGAACTCTCATGGAGATATTGGGGTGCATTTTGAGGCCATGTGGTACTAGAAATTCATCGTTTAAATATTAGAAACTAACTCAATGTAGTGATACAATTTATGAGAGACCATGGAGCAGAGAGATACCCTGAGAAGGAACAAATTCCAGTCTCCCTTTCCCATACTCCCCTGGGCTAGACGTATGGAGTGCATTGAGAGTGGAATCTCCCCTTACTATTGAAATGTCAACTGACTGTGGTGATGATTGCCTAACTTTGAGAATCTGCTAAAAATCATTGAATTGTATACCTTAAATGGGTGAATTGCATGGTGTATAATTGTTTTTCAATATGGTTGTTATTTTTTTTTTAAAAAAAAAACCTAAATTTTCCATTTCTAAATAAGTTTCCAAAAGATGAAATCAGTACCACTCTTAGACCCAGGCTACTTTCCTGAATCCCATTCTTTAGAGGTCCCTTTCCTTGGCCCACCTACAGCCATACCTTCTCTACAAGCTGAGTGTCCATGGGGCTAAGGAGTCATCCCACTGTGATGTCTCACTGCCCCTTATAGGCCATGCTATTGGTGTTAGGTGTGTTGGCATCCTTGCCCAAATGGCCCCAATCTGCTTTCCTGGCTTGTGGAGTCTCTTCCCAGTGGCAATGGCAGACTTTTTCACAAGTGTCTATATTCCTCATTTTGAGAGAGTAGACTAAGAGCTACTCCTTACATTTGAGTGGAAGTGCAGAAAGAACTTGGACATTC
The DNA here is from genome assembly GCF_000151845.1 of Pteropus vampyrus. NCBI lineage: Eukaryota > Metazoa > Chordata > Mammalia > Chiroptera > Pteropodidae > Pteropus > Pteropus vampyrus. The sequence goes on along the minus strand of NW_011888932.1, from coordinate 506,699 downwards.
AGGTTGAGATGTCCAAACATGTGCACAAGACTCCTCATAGTGCAGGACTGATTTGTGGGTAGGAAAAGGAGAGGGTTAACTTTGAGCCAGGGGCCCCTTTCAGTACTATTATTCCAGATCCCTCAAATATTGAAACATACCAGCCATGATTGAACAAGTTTTAAAATCAGAATATGCATCAACTTACTCTGATACTTTTCGAATATTAGTACATTTATTTTTTATCAGAAATCTCAAAACAATGATAGCTAACATGTATTAAATCGGTTAGGCTCTCTTTTATGCATTTAATATGCTCTACCTCATTTATTTCCACAACGAGGTGGGTACTGTTACCATCCCAACTTTCCTAATGAGAACGATGAAGTTTGCAGAGGTTAAGAAAATAGTTGAGTCAGAATTTGGTAATGGTACAATCTGAAAAATTCCCATGAAGTCATACTCCCTCCCTAGGAATGCCTGGCTCACAGATAAGATTGTTAGCAAGAAACAGGTCTTTTTTTTTTTTTTTAAACTTCTAACAATCCTGAGA
>NW_011888932.1:502509-506117 GCF_000151845.1 Pteropus vampyrus | reverse complement strand
CTTGGACATTCAGGTTGAGATGTCCAAACATGTGCACAAGACTCCTCATAGTGCAGGACTGATTTGTGGGTAGGAAAAGGAGAGGGTTAACTTTGAGCCAGGGGCCCCTTTCAGTACTATTATTCCAGATCCCTCAAATATTGAAACATACCAGCCATGATTGAACAAGTTTTAAAATCAGAATATGCATCAACTTACTCTGATACTTTTCGAATATTAGTACATTTATTTTTTATCAGAAATCTCAAAACAATGATAGCTAACATGTATTAAATCGGTTAGGCTCTCTTTTATGCATTTAATATGCTCTACCTCATTTATTTCCACAACGAGGTGGGTACTGTTATCATCCCAACTTTCCTAATGAGAACGATGAAGTTTGCAGAGGTTAAGAAAATAGTTGAGTCAGAATTTGGTAATGGTACAATCTGAAAAATTCCCATGAAGTCATACTCCCTCCCTAGGAATGCCTGGCTCACAGATAAGATTGTTAGCAAGAAACAGGTCTTTTTTTTTTTTTTTAAACTTCTAACAATCCTGAGAATGATACAAAAAGAAAGAAAAATGTATATCTTCCAACAGAATAGTTGACTAAGTTCCTTTATTTGAACAAGACTGGATAGCACAGAACATGCATACGTATTGGAATATGAATCCTATTTCTAGAAGACATTTTTATTTTCTCTGCAGCTGAAGCAAAGGGTTGTCAGTTATTTCTTCAAAGATTAATCTTTCTGCATCAGAGATATGGAGATTAAGCGTTCAGGGCATGATGACTTATGCACACATGAGTATGATTTTCTATATGTTACTAAAAATTTGGTTCACAAAGCATTCTTTTCATCTGAAATTTCAGTGCTGTGGTTACTTGAAACTTATTGATGTGCCTAGGGGTGGTTTTCTCGAGGTTACAAACAGACCTACAAATTTACTAGCCCAGGTAGGTTTTATAACAGCTGACTCAATTCTAGCACGGATTCAATTAAAAATAATTTGTAATAAATGAGTCTCTGTGAGCATGTCTCATTACTAGGTTGCATCCCCAATTCTACAGATGGGGAATCCATGTTTAAAAGAAGTTGGTCGTAGGTATGGCCTGAAATCAGTCCCCTGATGCCACTTTGCTTGTCGAAGTCTGGCATTTTCCAGATAGAAAGCACTGCCATTTTCATAATCTCATGTGATTTTTATATTAATCTAAAGAGTTGTATAGGAATAGGGGTCCTTTGGTAGGCGCTTCCTCTCCTTTCATTTCTCTATCTCCTTCTCCCAGAAATAGCACCCAGATCTTTATTTGGAAGGGAGTTCCTTCCTAGGCTTAGCTTCCCTCTCTGGAGGGTATGGCATTTACCTCATCTCCAGAGGAGGCTCTGGTTGGCTTAAATTGCTCAACTTGGCCCGCTCTGGGCCACAGGGATTTGTCAGGATGGGCATGTGATCCAGTGTGCCAGTGACATGTGAGGAGACAGCTGCTCGGACTTCTAGGAAAGAAGTTCCCTCTTTCATTCATGGTCACTACTGAAAGAGACCAGTCTTCCTTTGGAGCATGTAGCATGTGGAGGAGATGCTTGAAAACACTGCTGCCGTTTTTGCTACCACAAGAGGAGGCCACCAGGGGTGGGTGGAGGGTGAAAAAGGAGCTGACCCATAGAGAGCAGCGTGGGGAGAAAGAATGGCAGAGAAATGGAGACAGAGTCATGATATTGTGCCCTCTAGATCATTTCACACCTAGAAGTGTCTGTCCTCGTTTAATTTAGATTGAATTGGTGCAGTAAGGACTATTTTTACTTTGCATATGAGAAACTGAGGCTCAGAAAGGTTGAATAACTTCTCAGGTTTCCATAGCAAGAAAAAAGCATGTCTAGGACTGAAATTCATGTTCCTTTACTTCAAATCTAGAGCTTCTTTAGGGTTCTAAAAGATCTTTTCCCCAAACTTGGGTCAGAGCAATCCTTTTTACTTTTTACCTGGGAAAAATCAGCAAACACCCACTCAATAGAAGATTAATGGAGAAAAGGCCAAAAAAATTGAAAAGAACAATAAAGCCATTGTAACAGAAAGAGTTGTACCGAATCCAATAGCACCAACAGAATTGGAAATAGCCAAAAATCTTGAGCATTCAGAACAAATTCTATTAAAGATATTGATTGATTTGTTAGAAACCAAGGAGGCTATTTAAAATTTTTATAATTAGTAGGGACCTCAGGATAGTCCCATTAAAATGCCAAAATCTATGAAGCAAATAAGAAATGTAATAAAAAATTAAAGCATAAAATATTAACTTCAGAATAGGCCTTAGACATCATTTCATCCTATCTCTTACTAATGGAAAAGTTCCTTTTCCTCCATCCCTAACAGGTGGTCATCCTGGCTCTGTTCAAATACCTCCATTGATGGAGAGCTCACTCTCTCATAAGGCAAACAATTTTTTTAACAATTCATAAGTTTTTATTATTTTTAATTATTTAAATGTTTTAAATTATAGTTGACATATGGTATTATATTAGTTTCTGGTACACAATATACCAATTCAATATTTATATACCTTACAACATGATTGCTAAAAGTCTAGTAACCATCTGTCCCCATATAAAGTTATTATAACATTATTGGCTATATTCCTTATACTGTGCTTTACATCTCCATGATTTATTTATTTTATAACTGTAAGTTTGTATCTCTTAATCTCCCTCACCTTTTTTAACCATCTCTCCACCCTCCTCCTCTCTGGCAATCATCAGTTTATTCTCTGCATGTATGAGTCTTTTTCTGTTTGTGCATTTGTTTTTTTGTTTTTGTTTTTGTTTTTTTAGATTTCACATTTAAATGACATCAAATGGTATCGGTCTTTCTTTGTCTGACTCATTTCACTTAGCATAATGCCCTCAAGATCTATTCATATCATCGCAAATAGCAAAATTTCATTCTTTTTAATGGCTAGGTAATATTTCATTATATATATAACCACATCTTCCTTATTCATTCATCTAGGTTGCTTTCATATTTTGGCTATTGTAAATAATGCTGCAATGAACATAGGGGTGCATATACCTTTTTGAATTAGTGTTTTCATTTTCTTTGGATAGATGCCCAAAAGTGGAATCACTTGTATGGTAGTTCTATTTTTAATTTTTAAAAGAACCTCTATATTGTTTTCCACAGTGGGTGCATCAATTTGCAATCTCACTAACAGTGCACAAGGCTGCCCTTTTCTCCACATCCTTGCCAAAACTTGTTATTTGTTGTCGTTTTTATAATAGCTATTCTGTCAGGTGTGGGGTGAAATCTCATTGTGGTTTTGATTTGCGTTTTCCTCATGATTAGTGGTGTTGAGCATCTTTTCATGTGTCTGTTAGCCATCAGTATGTCTTCTTTGGATAAATATCTTTTCAGATCCTCTGCCCACTTTTTAATTGGATTGTTTTTTCTCTGATGTTATGTATTTTGAATATTAACCCCTTATCAGATATGCCATTTACAAATATCTTCTTCCATTCAGTAGGTTGCCTTTTTATTTGTTGATGGTTTCCTTTGCTGTGAAAAAGTTTTTAGTTTGTTGTAGCCTATTTGTTTATTTTTGTTTTGTTTGGGGGTTTTTTTGCCCTTGC
>NW_011888932.1:495378-498895 GCF_000151845.1 Pteropus vampyrus | reverse complement strand
CCCCCAACCCCTCTGCCAACATCATGGTCCTATGTAACACCCCTGAAAGGAAACACCATGACACAATACTGGTCTTTTGTCATTTTTTGGCTTCTCAAAACCAAATCCCTTTCCGGGATTCTGGTGGAAGCCTTAAGGGGAAGTGTTTCTTTCCCCATTGGTCACTAGTTGAATGCTTCTATCCAGAAGTTTGACTCTCGAGTGAATGAAGCAAAGACAGAGGGATGAAGAGACCAGCCTGGCAGTTGTGATGATAGCTCTGTTACTAGTTGTAGCTACATCCTGGCCACTTTTCCTGCTGTCCAGCCTTGCTTGGTTCCTGCCAATTTTCCAAACCTGTAAGCTACCCGATACCTTCCAATGAATTCCCCTTTTGTGAAGTTGGTCAGAATCTGTTTCTGTTCCTTGCAGTTTCCTGATACAGAAATTTGTACTGGGGAGTATGTCACAGGCTCTTCAAGTCAGAGAGCTTTAGGGAATAAATCTGGGATTGATTATATTGCCTCAGTGAGAAGTTGATGACAATGATCATCTTTTCACGATTCAGAGATAGGAATCTGGAAACTCTCGTGGTTCACAGCAGTAGCCTATGTTATTACCTGTGGTCATTTGTATGAAGTCTTCAAGGTTTCAAGACCCCATAACCACTGTCCTGGGATAGTATAAAAGACAAGAGGAGTTTGTGGACTGTAGAACAGAGTGGCTGCTCCTATTGGCCTTGGTTAGCTCATAAAAGAGAACCGCAAATGTAAATGCCTGAATTCTCAATTTAAGGCATATATTAACACCCAAGAACTTACTATGGCAGTGCTAAATGAATTTCCAACCTCGAAAACCCACACAGCTGAGAGAATGAAAGACAAATTCAAAGTTTGACTCAGGTTTGTAGAATTACATCAGTTGAGTTCTCAGCCTTGTCATGCCGCTTAGGAGAAAATTAAGGCGCTGATGGATAAGACTTGGAATGGGAGTATATGGGACGACTCAGAGAACTCGCTGATCCTCTCATGCCAGCCAAAGCAGCCCTCCTTCTCTGATGGTTGACTCTTTGTTTTTTTTTTATCCAAAGATACTATAACTCCCTTACCCAAAAGAATTACACTTGAAAGAAGGAGTCTATTTTTATGATCCGCATTGCAGCAATCCTCACTTGTCTTCAGGATCAGACCTAGAATACCCGAGGGGGGTGTGGGTAGTAAAAAGTCAAACCTGGGAACAGAAGGCATACATAACAAGTAATTTGCAAAATTTTGCTAATTTACACCTTCAAAGATCTGGGGAATATGTGTGGGAATGAATTCTGTAGGCTGTTGACTCAGGACAGAATATAATTTTAGATCAAGTTGAAGTCATCGATATGGATGTACTTAGCAGAGACTCCAGATTCCTGTGCAAGTTCGAGCAGCTGGGAGTAGACATCGTTGTTTGTTCAGTTGGTTGACAGAAATCTGGACTCAATGGTGGCCAACACTAAACAGAGTTGAGATGTCATAAATTCCTTGATATCAAGTAAAGGAAAGAATCCACAGACTCTGAGAGATAGGAATGCTGGATTGAATTTATCATGTGTAACTTACCCTCTCACTCCCTAACTATGTCTCCCAGGAGAGCACAGAGGACTTTCCCCTCGCCAAAGTCTTGAGAAATACCTTGATGGGAAGAACACCAGCAGCTACACCATAACCACTGTGATCTGGAGACGGGGGATACTGATGGGAGTCACAGTTGACATGGGTCCCTGGATTCAATGGGAGATAGGAGTGACCCAGAGCAGCAGTGGCTACACAATGGCAGAGGTAGGAGCTGAAAGGAGGAATCCTTCCTGACCCCTCCCTAGGGGACAGACGTATGGCTTTAATTCAGCCAATGAGATTTTCCACCCCAGAGCTCTGAATCTTCTATCAGATGTCTCCTTTGTAAATATTTTCTCCTAGTCTATGGCTTGCCTTCTCATCGTCTTGACATTGCGTTTTTTTTTATTTTTTTAAGTTTTAATTTTAATGATGTCCAGCTTATCAATTATTTCTTTCATGTGCCTTTGGCGTTGCATCTAAAAAGTCATCACCGATGCCAAGGTCATCTAGTTTTTTCTTATGCTTTCTTCTAGGAGTTATATAGTTTTGCATTTTACATCTAGGTTCACGATTCACTTTGAGTTAATTTTTGTGAGGGATGCAAAGCCTGTGTAGAGATTCAACTTTTTATGTGTGGTTGTCCAGTTGTTCCAGTACCATTTGTTGAAAAGATTATCTTTGCTCCATTGTATTGCCTTTGCTCCTTTGTCAACGGTCAGTTGACTATACTTAAATGAGTCTATTTCTAGACTCTTTATTCTGTTCCATTGATCTATTCTGTCTGTTCTTTTGCTAATATTACACTGTCTTGATTATTGTAGCTTTTATAGTAAGTCTTGAAATCATCCCAACTTTGTTCACCTTCAATATTCAGAATCTCGAGCAAGTAAAATAAAAATGATAGACAGTGAGATTGCATCGGAGGACCTCAGGATATAGACCCAACCACTCACCTCTACTTAATATGACTTTTGACATTTTACAAAGCTCAATATGATCAAACCCTTACTTTTCCCTCTGATTTTATCTTGCCCTATTCTCTCACTCATTCACTGGGCTCTAATCCATTGGCCTTCCTCAGGTTCTTTAAACTTGTCCAGATTTCCCTCTCCTCCAGCTTTCACACATGCTGCTTCTCCAGCTTAAAATATTCTTCCAGCTGCGGCCTGGCTAACTCCACTCACGCTTCAGGTTTCAGGTAAAATAGCTCTTTCTGATTAAACTTTTCTATTACACTCTCCTGTTTATTTTCCTCTATAGCTCTTATCAGATTGTTAATTATACTTTAATTTGTATATATTTTCTGTAATGTCTGTCTGCTCATGATCCTCTAGGTTTTATGAGGGAAGAGGTCATTTCTGCTTTGTTCCTTGCTGTGTCTGTTCTTGCTGACATCCAACAGTGGGCCTAATTGAGAAATGGTGCCCAAAAATTGTTTGCTAAACGGCTGCTGTATATATGTTGTTCCGATTGTTTTTCTCACTTGTATAATGGGAACATCTTTTCACAATAATAAGTATAAATCTATAAAGTTATTTTTAATGGCACCATAGTATTCAACAATAGGTATGATGATGATAATGTTAATAGCTATTTTCATTTGAGCATTACTATCTGCCAGACCCTGTTTATTTAATCTTCCTAAAGCCCTAGCGGGTAGACATTTCTATTATTCTTATTGTATAAATGAGAGGCAGTGGAAACCTTTCTCGGAGTCTCATAGCCAGTATCTTGTGCAGCCAGGATTTGAACTCAGGCATTTTGACTCCAGATCCTGTGCTTTTAATTGAAATGTTATGTTTCACAGAAAATTTTATTTCATTTTACCAATACCCTTATTGACATACATTTAAGTTGTTTCTAACTTTGGGCCATTGCAAATACTGGAATTAATTCCCATTATCTTTGTACAGTTATCCAATTTTATTTGGAAATATTTTTTC
>NW_011888932.1:492882-495328 GCF_000151845.1 Pteropus vampyrus | reverse complement strand
TGCTTTGGCTCAATTTTGTTTTTAAATTATCCTATACTTTGATTTAATTAATGAAAAAATTAAAAATATAGATAAGCAAAATAAATTAATGTTGTAGGATAATATTTTATATTATTTTAACTTATTATTTATTACATTTTAACTTTTTTCTTATTATTCATGTTATTCAAACCTTCCTCTGGTTTGGCAAACAGCTGTGTATTCTGTGTTTTCTGCCTTGGAAGAGAGATGACCAAGCAGAATGCAGAGAACAAAGGAAAATCAGGGTGTAATAGATTTAGATGTAAATATAGATGTAAAGCCAGATTATTCTGCCTTTAGAACAAAACAAAACAACAGCAACAAAAAGATTCTCTTGACTGGAGAAGGTATAAAATTCACAGGAGAAACATAAAGAGTTTGGACATAGTGGGGTGTCTAGAGATGTACCCCGCATCCCACCCCACTTTAGGTCAAGCCCTGGGTGAGAGGGGACAGCAGAAATTCCAGGCAGGTTTGAGGAAGTCTAGAGCCCTCTCCGTTTTTCCCAAAAGAATCTGTGAAAAAAAAAAAAATACACCAGAGTAGAACTAGCCACGTGGATTTTCTAAGGAAACAGATCTGCTACAGCCCCACAGACTTTCCCACAGCACAGTGTGGTAGGGGGTGAAGGGATGTCTCCCAAGTATAGAAGGAAGTCTGTGGCATAGAGCTCTTATGTGCAAGGAGTCAGATTTCATGGTGACCTGCATGGGCTCATGACATCAGATCACCTAAAAGCAACAACATCTCATTGAGTCAACAGAGATGAATAACGACCAAGGGTCAGGATCCCCCAACCCCTCTGCCAACATCATGGTCCTATGTAACACCCCTGAAAGGAAACACCATGACACAATACTGGTCTTTTGTCATTTTTTGGCTTCTCAAAACCAAATCCCTTTCCGGGATTCTGGTGGAAGCCTTAAGGGGAAGTGTTTCTTTCCCCATTGGTCACTAGTTGAATGCTTCTATCCAGAAGTTTGACTCTCGAGTGAATGAAGCAAAGACAGAGGGATGAAGAGACCAGCCTGGCAGTTGTGATGATAGCTCTGTTACTAGTTGTAGCTACATCCTGGCCACTTTTCCTGCTGTCCAGCCTTGCTTGGTTCCTGCCAATTTTCCAAACCTGTAAGCTACCCGATACCTTCCAATGAATTCCCCTTTTGTGAAGTTGGTCAGAATCTGTTTCTGTTCCTTGCAGTTTCCTGATACAGAAATTTGTACTGGGGAGTATGTCACAGGCTCTTCAAGTCAGAGAGCTTTAGGGAATAAATCTGGGATTGATTATATTGCCTCAGTGAGAAGTTGATGACAATGATCATCTTTTCACGATTCAGAGATAGGAATCTGGAAACTCTCGTGGTTCACAGCAGTAGCCTATGTTATTACCTGTGGTCATTTGTATGAAGTCTTCAAGGTTTCAAGACCCCATAACCACTGTCCTGGGATAGTATAAAAGACAAGAGGAGTTTGTGGACTGTAGAACAGAGTGGCTGCTCCTATTGGCCTTGGTTAGCTCATAAAAGAGAACCGCAAATGTAAATGCCTGAATTCTCAATTTAAGGCATATATTAACACCCAAGAACTTACTATGGCAGTGCTAAATGAATTTCCAACCTCGAAAACCCACACAGCTGAGAGAATGAAAGACAAATTCAAAGTTTGACTCAGGTTTGTAGAATTACATCAGTTGAGTTCTCAGCCTTGTCATGCCGCTTAGGAGAAAATTAAGGCGCTGATGGATAAGACTTGGAATGGGAGTATATGGGACGACTCAGAGAACTCGCTGATCCTCTCATGCCAGCCAAAGCAGCCCTCCTTCTCTGATGGTTGACTCTTTGTTTTTTTTTTATCCAAAGATACTATAACTCCCTTACCCAAAAGAATTACACTTGAAAGAAGGAGTCTATTTTTATGATCCGCATTGCAGCAATCCTCACTTGTCTTCAGGATCAGACCTAGAATACCCGAGGGGGGTGTGGGTAGTAAAAAGTCAAACCTGGGAACAGAAGGCATACATAACAAGTAATTTGCAAAATTTTGCTAATTTACACCTTCAAAGATCTGGGGAATATGTGTGGGAATGAATTCTGTAGGCTGTTGACTCAGGACAGAATATAATTTTAGATCAAGTTGAAGTCATCGATATGGATGTACTTAGCAGAGACTCCAGATTCCTGTGCAAGTTCGAGCAGCTGGGAGTAGACATCGTTGTTTGTTCAGTTGGTTGACAGAAATCTGGACTCAATGGTGGCCAACACTAAACAGAGTTGAGATGTCATAAATTCCTTGATATCAAGTAAAGGAAAGAATCCACAGACTCTGAGAGATAGGAATGCTGGATTGAATTTATCATGTGTAACTTACCCTCTCACTCCCTAACTATGTCTCCCAGGAGAGCACAGAGGACTTTCCCCTCGCCAAA
>NW_011888932.1:485193-490681 GCF_000151845.1 Pteropus vampyrus | reverse complement strand
CAACTGACTAAACATTTTTCTGTCAGCTGCATGGGAATGCTCTTGCACATATCTTTTGTGTGTTTTAATAGGATAAATTTATTAGGGGGAATTAAAAAATATTTTTATTTGATTTAACAAATAAAAATACAGGATGCCCAGTCAAATTTGAATTTCATTTAAAAACAGTCTCGATGCCTTAACCTTATTGTCAGTAGCTTCCCTCGGGCTGAGTGCCCTCAGTTAATTCGATGGCCTGGATATGAACTTTCTTTCTCAGATCCTTGTCATGGTCCTCCACCAGTCTTCCTACAGCAGATGACTTCTGCTTTGGAAAATGCCCAGTGAGAATGACTTCTGTTGATAACTTCCTGCATCAGAGTCTCATGCATCGGACAGTGGCCTTCTGCCCACACCAAGGAAACTGTATTTGGGGTGTTCCATGGCCACCAGCTTTGACTCTCTATTATCCCCTTATCTTCCTTTTAGAGGCTCCTCCTCTCTCAGACCATTAGATTTCAGACACGCATTTGTTAGACCTTTAAACTTGCTTAGATTTAAGTTGGGGCTACCGCTGTATATAGTTTAATTCCCAGGGGCCAATCTTACTTCCCTTGGTCTTAATTTCTTAGAGGGATGGTACTTTTGTATCATTCCCACATGGCAGGTACATAGTAATTCATCTTCAACTTTGACTGGCTGCTAACCTTGTGATGACCTTTCTATGGCATGGATAATGCTACTCCAGCTTTGCTCCTCTACAAATCTGATCCCTACGTTGCACCTGCCTAAATCCTACTCTCAGTTCCCTGCTGGCCTCCTCAGCAGCTCTGGATTTGGCATCCTGCTTTGGCCTCTGTGTCTCTCCAGGGTCATTAGTTTTTGTGGTTTAGTTACAAGAACTTTGGAGTCTAAAAAACCTGGCTTGGAATACCAGCCCAGTCAACTTTCATTTTATTATTTAATTTAACCTTCCCAAGAATCTTATGATGACTACGTTATCATCTTTTGTTGACAGACAAAAAACCCATGTGGGTATAAAAAAGTTAAATCATTTTCTCAAAATTACCCCATCTAGTGAGTGGGGTACCTAACATTCAAACTCTGGCTTCTGTGATTCCAAAATCCACATTCTCCCTGTCACGTGGTCTCCATGCAAGTACAGTGCATGGGCCAGAGCAAAACCACTTCAGTTTTAGGAGTTTCAGCTGCCTCCTCTCTGAAATCAGAGAGTTAATAACAGATTAATAAGAGTTACCTCTCAAGGTTGTTGTAGAGATGAAATGGAATTATGTAAATTAGGCACCTAGCCCAGAGCCTGATAATAAATGTGCAAGAAATACTTCCTTGCTATATCCCTCTGGATAGACTTTTCTATTGTCTTATCAAGGGGTTAGCTCTGAGAAAATATTAGTTGTGTCGCCCAACCTGGCCTGGGAGGAGCTGCTTTTCAAGAATGCAGGTGAATGAGGACTTTCCCCCAACCATCAGGACGAAATAGGCACAGTCTTGATAGGCTCCCTGAAAACACCTTCTCACCCAGTAGGAAGCATTTCTCAGCAAATGGCCTGGGGCCTCCCCTGGTGCCTGGGGGGCCAGGTCTCTACCAACCTGTGGCATCCCAGAAAGAGGTGACAGCTAATGGGCTCTACAAAAATTTGGGAGAAATCCCCTTTTGGATTAAGGTACTTTTTTTTTTTTTTTTGTATTCCTTTTCTCCCACCCCATTTAAGCATGCCCATGGCCCTGTTCTGAGTTACGAGGACATAAATCTCCATCACGAATTTATTGCCATCATTTATCAGCTTCTGTTGCTCAATGGCCAAGTAGTTAATTTTAAAATGAAGTGGGGCTGTTTTCATTAATACCTTGTGCTAACTACCTATCAAAACACTCAGAGACAATTAATACCATGTTGCTGAAGTACTGAACCAATAAATATCTCCAGTCTTAGCTCGTCTCTGGCAGATAAAAGACGTTAGATTCATCCCCTGGTTTAATAATCATCGCCCATTCTCTTCCTCTCCATGGCATCAGAAACATTTACATTTAAAAATGAGGTTAAATAGCCGGACCAGCCCATAACATGAATTTAAAAGGCTGTTGTTTCATGACACCTAAGTAATGTCTTCAGGATGTAGTGGTAATGACAATATACCTGGAAAGGAGATAGAGAAATTTTGAGGATGATACATCATTGCCAAAGCCTTTTGGCCTCAAAGGCTTCTAGAAAGCACATGCATCACCTCTTATGGGGGCAGGAGTCCAGGTTGATCAGCCACCTGAGCAGATTTTTCCACTTTGTGGGAAGCCTAGTAACCCTTCCTGTCCTTAGCAATTCATCCAACCATTTATTTCTTCAACTGTTTATTTGTGGGCCTACTGTATGCTAAATGCTGTCCTAGGCTTGAGGGATGCAGTATGTGCATCTCAATCTGTGGGGAGCAAGTTCATATCTCTTTTATTATCTTCTATGTGCCAACATCATTTAACAACTCTTAAGAGGTAATAAAAAACTGGCTTCTTTGTAGAGAGTAGCCCTGAAAAGAAATCCAGGTGGTGCATAAAAATTTTTTTTTAATTGCTTTTTCCCCTTCTTGCTTAAATAATATGTTCACTGTGGCAAAAATTGGAAACTAAAGTAAACAAAAAAAATAATTAGTCCTCTAAATCCCACTACCCAGAGATCACCACAGTTAACCTTTCCTCTTTCACGCACACGGGCTCTTTTTCCTCTTATATATATATATATATCTCCACCGCCTTATTAAAAAGCATGATTACTCTTTGTATAATTGTCTGCCCCTCATCTCCTCATATAAGGTTATACTAGCTCATCATTTCATCGTAAGCATACATTTATAACTAATACTGCAGATACTCTCAGGGTCCTACTACTATGTGTGTTACACTTACTTTTTTTTTCATTCATTTATTCAACAGTTTTTTAAATTACAGTTGACATTCAATATTATATCAGTTTCAAGTGTGCAGCATACTGGTTAGATATAACCGCAAAGTGATACCTCTGATAAATGTTAGTGAGGATATGGAGAAAAGGGAACCCTTGTGCACTGTTGGTGTGACCGTATGTTGGTGCAGCCACTACGAAAAACACAATGAGTTTCCTCAAAAAATTGACTCAGCAATTCCACTTTTGGGCACTTATCCAAAGAAATCCAAAACACTAATTGGACCTATGTATCCTATGTTCATTGCAGCATTATTTACAATAGCCAAGATATGGAAACCACTTAAATGTCAATCAATAGATGATTAGATAAAGAAGTGTGGTACGTATACACAATGGAATATTACTTGACTATAAGAAAGAATAAAGTCTTATTATTTGTGACAGTATGGATGGACCTAGAGGGTATTATGCTGAGTGAAATAAGTCAAACAGAGAAAGACAAATACCATATGATTTCGCTTACATGTGGAATCTAAAAAACAAAATAAACAAACAGACTCATAGAAACAATTGATGGTTGCCAGATGGGAGGGGGTTGAGGAACTGGATAAAAAAGGAGAAAAGATTAAGAAGTGCAAATTAGCAGTTACAAAATAGTCATGGGGAAGTAAAGTGCAGCCAAAGAAATATAGTCAATAATATTGTAACAAATACGTCACTTGCATTTTAAGAACATACCCTAGTTTGTTTAACTAGCCCTCTATGTTTGGATATTGAGGTTGTTTTATGCTCTTTTAAAAATTATAAATAACACCGTGGTTCCGTTTATCTAGTCATTTTTATGACTAGATTCTGGTATGTATCCCTAAGTATTTCCTTGGGATACATTTATTGAAGTGGAATTTCTAGGTCAATTTCCATACACAATTTAAAAGTTTTTGACACATGTGGCCAAACCGCCCTCAAAATGGCTCCAGTTTATGCTCTCAGACACTCTCCCTTGGTCACGGAAGACTCATCAGCTTCTCACAATCAAGTAGAGAAACAGATTGTACCTGCCCTGCCTGTTCTCTCCCTCCATTTACAGTGGCACAGGCCTCTTTCCTCCTGCCCAGGATGCAGCTTCCTCTAGGCCCTGCACTCTATCCCTTCCCTGGCCTAAGAGCTTTTCCTTAATCAGTTGTTCTCTCTTTCTCTGTCAGGTCTTTATACAACATTTACAAATGTTGTCTCTTACATATTAAACAAAATAAATGTCCTTGGCTTCTGTTATCAGCTGACTTGTGCCCCCCGCCCTGCCGCAATTCATATGTTGAAGCCCTCATCGTCTGCCCCCCTTACTTCAGAACGTGACTGCATTTGGAAATGGGGTGTTTAAAGAGGTAATTTAGTCAACATCAGGTGGACCGTAATCCAATGTGACTGGTGTCCTTCTAAGAAGAGGAATTTGGATACGTGATGAGATGTGTGCACAGAGGGGAAACTATGTGAGGACACAGTGAGCGTGGCCATCTGCAAGTCCAGGAAAGGGGCCTCCAAAGAAACCAAACCTGTTGACACCTTGATCTTAGACTTTTGAACCTTCAGAACTATGAGAAAATAAATTGTTGTTTAAGCCCCCCAGTCTGTGGTGTTTCACTATGGCAGTCCAAGCAAACCAACATAATCTCCTTACAGAAAAACTTTCCTATGACCGCCCCTTCCACAATTAAACTTCCTGAACAGGTTTGCTCTTACATTTCATTCTCCTGCCCTGTCTCGCTGTACAGCCCACTGCAATCTGGCTTCTGCCCCCACTTTGGGAGGGAGACAGTTTCCCCCAAGGTTACAAACAACTTGTACATTACCAACCCAATGAACAGCATCCCTGGCACATATAGGCACTAAACTCATGTAGTAGGAGCTTCCCTTCTTCTATAATTACTTAAGAAGTGTCAGCTCTGTCTGTCAAATTAGAGTTCCGGATAGTAAATACATCCATATTATTTCTTTACAAAATGTGTGTTGATATTTTCCAAGATATATGTAGAAGAGGCTTACATGTTATAGACTGATTTGTAAAATAGCATAAGCGTACACATCTATTTGGAAGATATAGTGTGATATGTTGGTCAGTTTTTTCCAGGTCTTATTTCTTTTTTTTCTGTGCAGAGGTTGATTGCATGCTATAGTCTACAACATATCCTTTGTATGATTATTTTGTACCTATCTTTTCTCCTTTCTAGGTACAATTATAATTATGCTTCCTCCCTCTATATTTGGATTATTTAAGAGGAGCTTATAGTTCCCTGCTCTTTCCGAGTCTCTTTTCAGTTTCAAAAAGGGTTGGGTTTGGGGCCATTTCTGGTGATGCCTTGGCCTCCATGAGGATTAAAAGCAAGTAGGTCAAGAAGCACCCCCTGGACTGTGATCCTGATGCATACACTACCTCCTGTCCCCGCTCCCACTATATTCCCACCTCAGATGTCCAGATGTGAGACGAGAGTTCCTTGGGAGTTGGCAATGACGCCATATGCCATTCAGAAAGAAGGGTGGGATGGGCAACCGCTCTTGTAGCACACGCCTGGCATGGGCAAGGGCTTTGTTGCAGTGATG
>NW_011888932.1:481029-484283 GCF_000151845.1 Pteropus vampyrus | reverse complement strand
AGCCCCTGAAGATAATCTTTAAACCCAACCAATATATTCCCAAGATTCAATCTCTAGCGTATCTTTTTTTCCTGCTCTTCAGAAATTTAACAACCAACTGCCTTCTTGATTTCAATGTCTCACATGCATCTATAGCTGAAAATGTCTGAAATTGAGCTCTTAATCTCCCGCACACCCTACACTAGCACAGGCAATAATATCCAAGCCCTGTCACTTGTACTGGCACCAAGTCCCCCAATCCCTACCTGCTGTGTTGTCCCAGGTTCATTAGGTGCTACCACTATGTTTTCAGTTTCTGCTATCCTTCTAGAACCCAAGGACTTCTCTTTCTTACCTGCAAGCTCAGCCATACGATTAACTTTTTAAAATTGCATAGTATCTGTAGTGGTAAAAGATGCATGAATGATAAGGTTGCTTAGTCTGCCATAAATGCCCTCAGTTATATAATTTTTAAAATTGTGAAATAGAACACAAATAGAGATAAGTGCACAAAATAAAAATTTATATCACAGTGATTTATCACAAGCAAACAGTCTCCTTTATTCTGTTGACATGATGAATTACTTTGACTTTTGAATACTATCTTGCATCATTGGAAAATAACAAAAATGGTTATGTCGTCTGTCCTTTTACTATAACACTGAATTCAGTATTAACATTTTGTTTAGGATTTTTGCATTTGTGTTCATTAATGAGATTGTTCTGTAATTTTTCTTTCCCATAATATCCTTGTCAAGTTTTGGAATCAAGTTAAAAGCATTAGATAGGTCTCTCTTTTTCTATTGTTTAAAAAAGTTATGAATTATTAACATAATTTCTTCTTCATTTGGTAGAAGTCACTGTTGGAGATATTAAGACCTAGAGTTTTCTTGGTAGAAAAGTTTTTTATTTTCTCCTTTTGATAGGACAGGTCAGATTTTCTATTTCATCTAGTGTCAGGATTTCTAAGGAATTTGTGCAATATCTATTTGGCCAATATCTGGTTTGTTGTGATAAAACTATTTTATAAACCTCTTTTAAGATATTATTTTTAATAACTATTTTATCTATAGCTATGTCCCTTTTTTCATTCTTGACAGTGCTTATTAACGCATTTAAGCTTCTCTTTTATGAGGTCATTCTCCTTGGAGTATTCAGTTTTATTGTTCGTTTCAAAGTATAAACTTACGGCTTTGTTGATCTCTATTGTATGTTTGCTTTGTCTTTTATTATTTTTCTTTCTGTTTGTCTTCTTTCTACTTTCTTTGGGTATAATTTAGTGGTTTTTAAAAATTCTTGAGTTGACTTCTTAGTGCATTGATTTCATCCTTTTTTTATTTGCTAACATATGCATTCAAAGCAACAAAATGTTACATAAGTATGATTTAGCTAAGTCCCTTAAGTTAAAAAAATTTATTTTTAATTTACATACAGTAAAATTTACTATTCCTCATTGATAAAGTGTGTTTTCCAACCTTTTGCCAATTTTTAATTGGTTCTATTATTATTTTTGAATTATGAGAGTTTTTTATATTTTCTGGACACAAGTTCCTTGTCAGATATATGCCTTGAAAACATTTTTCCCAGTCTGTGGCTTTTCTTTTCCTTCTTTTAGCAGTGTCTTTTGACAAGTGAAAGATTTTAATTTTAATAAAGGCCAATGTGTCATTTTTAAAAAATGCATCATACTTTTGCTATTGTATCTAAAAACTCTTTGCAAAACTCAAGGTCACAAAGATTATCTTATTATATTTTGTTCTATAAGTTTTATAAATGTAGGTTGCACATTTTGTTTATGTTTCATTTTGTACAAAGTGTAAATTTTACATGAAGGTTCAATATTGAGCCTTTCAATCCAAGAGCATGGTGTATCTCTCCATTTATTTAGGTCTTATCTAATTTCTTTTAACAGCATTTTATAGTTTTCAGCCACAGATCCTGAACATTTTTTATAGATTTATACTTAAGTATTTTGGGGGGGGGGTGGGCAGGGTTGATATTATGAATGGTGATTTAAAAATTGATTTCCAGTTGTTATTACTATTACATAGAAATATAATTGATTTCTGCATATCGATCATGTATCGTGTGACCTTGCTGTTATGGATTGAATGTTGTGTCCTCCCAAAATTTATATGTTGAAGCCCTACCCCACCATGTGGTGGTACTTGGAGATGGGGCCTTTGGGACATAATTAGGGTTAGATGAATTCACGAGAGTAAGGCTCTCATGAAGGGATTAGTCACCTTATAAGAAGAGACACCAGAGAGCTTGCTGTCTCTCTGAGCCTGCACAAAGAACAAGACATGTGAGCACATAGAAAGAAAGTAGCCACCTACAAGCCAACAGAAGAGACTTCAGAATGAAACCTACCTTGCTAGCACTTTCATCTTAGACTTCTCACTCTCCAGAACTGTGAGAAATAAATTTCTGTTGTTTATGCCACCTAGTCTGTGGTATTTTGTTATAGCAACTTGAACTGACTAATGCACTTGCAAATCTCATTTATTACTTAGAGTAACTTTTTTTATAGATTCTTTGAATTCTCCTCATTGACAACCATGTGGCCTATGAATAAAGATAGTTTTTCTTCTTTCTAAGATCAGTAACATTGACATGCTGAGCCATACCGGAGCCCAAGACAAAAGGAAAAATCAGTAGTACTGAACCTATCTTTATTTAAAAATTTGATATGTTATTCATCATGAATATTTTTGCATTAATTTTTATCTAAAAAATATTTGCACTATAATATTATCTTAATTAGTGACTTTCTTGGCCTTCTCTTAAATTTTGCGTCTTACTAATTGCTTAACTGGCTGTTCCCAAGCCCTGGCCCTTGATCCACTCTATCTCAATTGGGGTGTAGAGTTCAGGGATCCTGTTTGTTAGAAGAGCAGGATAAGGGGAGGAGGCAGTATCCATGTTAGAAATCATACCTCTAAGCATCTGGTCTCCAGTCATGACTTTTCTCCTTGTCTTAGCTGATAGGGACTCTGAGCCATGGGGGCTACTAGGGAAGAACAATTGGATGGCAGAGTTCTCCTTCCCACCTAAATTAGGCAGAATAATGTCCCTATTATAATGCAGGCAATATTTTCATTGGTTTAAATAAAATAACATTGGTAAATGCCAGGCACACAGTTCTCAATTTTGGTAGCAATTATTGCTATTATCTTTACTATTATCTTTTTTCAGATCACTTCTCTCAGATATTATTTGTGGTTTGTCCTTGCTGCTATAAGAAAGTCAAGCCAGTGAGAAGATTTTTCCTT
>NW_011888932.1:478516-480979 GCF_000151845.1 Pteropus vampyrus | reverse complement strand
ACATTACCAACCCAATGAACAGCATCCCTGGCACATATAGGCACTAAACTCATGTAGTAGGAGCTTCCCTTCTTCTATAATTACTTAAGAAGTGTCAGCTCTGTCTGTCAAATTAGAGTTCCGGATAGTAAATACATCCATATTATTTCTTTACAAAATGTGTGTTGATATTTTCCAAGATATATGTAGAAGAGGCTTACATGTTATAGACTGATTTGTAAAATAGCATAAGCGTACACATCTATTTGGAAGATATAGTGTGATATGTTGGTCAGTTTTCCAGGTCTTATTTCTTTTTTTTCTGTGCAGAGGTTGATTGCATGCTATAGTCTACAACATATCCTTTGTATGATTATTTTGTACCTATCTTTTCTCCTTTCTAGATACAATTATAATTATGCTTCCTCCCTCTATATTTGGATTATTTAAGAGGAGCTTATAGTTCCCTGCTCTTTCCGAGTCTCTTTTCAGTTTCAAAAAGGGTTGGGTTTGGGGCCATTTCTGGTGATGCCTTGGCCTCCATGAGGATTAAAAGCAAGTAGGTCAAGAAGCACCCCCTGGACTGTGATCCTGATGCATACACTACCTCCTGTCCCCGCTCCCACTATATTCCCACCTCAGATGTCCAGATGTGAGACAAGAGTTCCTTGGGAGTTGGCAATGACGCCATATGCCATTCAGAAAGAAGGGTGGGATGGGCAACCGCTCTTGTAGCACACGCCTGGCATGGGCAAGGGCTTTGTTGCAGTGATGTTCATTTCATCAGCTGAGTGGTTGTTTTCCTCAGAAAGGGACTGTAGTGATTTTTCACACACTCAGATAGAGGTGGCTGAAGGCATTTGGAAGCAGATTTGGACTCAAGGCACAGAGACTCCCTGACTGGCTTGAGCAGAGTAGATGCTGCTTTGATGACAAAAGAGGTAGACATTTAGACCCTACATTAGGGCATGTGTTGTTCCTATCATATCCCCATGGACACGCAGGGTCAGAGTGCAGGGTGGGGCTGGATGGTAGGAGGTGGATGGGGCTTTCTTAACCCATGCATCAACCAAAACATGTCTGAAAATCAGACTCTGAAAGAAGAGGGCAGTCTTGGACCCAGGTGGCACCAGCCTCCTCTTCTCTGATGGCTTCTCTGTATTTCCAACATCACTCCTTCTTCTGAGGCTTCTCAGGTGGACTTTAGAGGCCCATCTCTACCTTTTCTAACACATCCTGCCCACTTTCACAGGCTCATCTGCTTTTCCATCATGTCCTAACCAAATTTTCCCCTCAACTCACTGCTATTTGACACATTCACCAACTGTTCTATAGTGTGTTTGTAGAGTATCTCTTCTGTACTCAGCACTAAGGATATAGAAATGTTTCCTGCCCTGAGTCTAGAGAGAAAGACAGATACATAGGTGGAAAATGCCAGTATTAATGGAGCAAATGCTACAGTAGAGGAAAGCACAGAGCACCATGGGGTTCGAGCCCCTGAAGATAATCTTTAAACCCAACCAATATATTCCCAAGATTCAATCTCTAGCGTATCTTTTTTTCCTGCTCTTCAGAAATTTAACAACCAACTGCCTTCTTGATTTCAATGTCTCACATGCATCTATAGCTGAAAATGTCTGAAATTGAGCTCTTAATCTCCCGCACACCCTACACTAGCACAGGCAATAATATCCAAGCCCTGTCACTTGTACTGGCACCAAGTCCCCCAATCCCTACCTGCTGTGTTGCCCCAGGTTCATTAGGTGCTACCACTATGTTTTCAGTTTCTGCTATCCTTCTAGAACCCAAGGACTTCTCTTTCTTACCTGCAAGCTCAGCCATACGATTAACTTTTTAAAATTGCATAGTATCTGTAGTGGTAAAAGATGCATGAATGATAAGGTTGCTTAGTCTGCCATAAATGCCCTCAGTTATATAATTTTTAAAATTGTGAAATAGAACACAAATAGAGATAAGTGCACAAAATAAAAATTTATATCACAGTGATTTATCACAAGCAAACAGTCTCCTTTATTCTGTTGACATGATGAATTACTTTGACTTTTGAATACTATCTTGCATCATTGGAAAATAACAAAAATGGTTATGTCGTCTGTCCTTTTACTATAACACTGAATTCAGTATTAACATTTTGTTTAGGATTTTTGCATTTGTGTTCATTAATGAGATTGTTCTGTAATTTTTCTTTCCCATAATATCCTTGTCAAGTTTTGGAATCAAGTTAAAAGCATTAGATAGGTCTCTCTTTTTCTATTGTTTAAAAAAGTTATGAATTATTAACATAATTTCTTCTTCATTTGGTAGAAGTCACTGTTGGAGATATTAAGACCTAGAGTTTTCTTGGTAGAAAAGTTTTTTATTTTCTCCTTTTGATAGGACAGGTCAGATTTTCTATTTCATCTAGTGTCAGGATTTCTAAGGAATTTGTGCAATATCTATTTGGCCAATATCTGGTTTGTTGTG
>NW_011888932.1:471508-474866 GCF_000151845.1 Pteropus vampyrus | reverse complement strand
GGGGGCGGGTAGAGGCGACAAACAATGAGTGGCCCCAAGGAAGTAGATGGGAACATGTGTCATTAATATTTTTGTGGTATCTCTGTTAGGATGTACAGATTATTTTATTACCTTTAATTCAAATGAGTTAATAGTTGCAACGCAAGCACTTAGCACAGTGCTTGGCACTCAGCCTTCATGAATGTAGGCCAAGTTATAGAGATACTAATTTGAGGTTTGCTCTCATTACTATAAAAGATTTGGAAATAAGAAAGATATTTCTGGTTTTCCCAACCCAAGAAGCTGGCAGAACTTCCATGATCTAAGTTCTCTTGCCTCAGAAAGTAATTATTATTTTTCGTGTTTAAAGGCCAAGAAACATATTTGCTAGGTGCCCAGGTAAAACCCTCCACCCAATTAATTTATTGGGAATACAGCCTCAATTAGATGGTTAAAGGAGAGAGTTGAAGAGATGAAAGAGGACAGAGTGACCTTTTGAGAAAACCTGAGAAAGCAAAAGTTGGGATGTTCTATGACAGTTGGGCCACTTGCACAGAATCATTAAGATGCTGCCTGTGGTGCAGAGGGGCTGGACTCTGTGTTTTGCAGCTCCAAAGCCCTGGCTAAAGAGCCCCAGGCTCAGCTTGGCCTAGAGGCAACCGAGCTGTCCACTTTCCAGAGTGACAGCCTGGGCTTGGCCAATTAATATCTTAATAGAAGCGAGCCAGATGTACCGAAGAGCAGAGGGCTCTTTCTTGTGTTTTCTGGACTGAGCAAGCGGGGTCATGAGATGGTAGGAAGAGGGAATGAGGATCCTGATCACTTGAGAGTCAGCGCGACTCTGCTAGGCTGACTTTAGGCGCACTGTCTCTTTCCATTTCTCTTAGCTCTTAAAATCCGATTGTCAACTTTTATATGACCTTCATTTGTTTACTAAGGTCTTTTCTTACCCAGTGAGAACCCCCCGTTTTATAAATGAGGAATGCTGGTTAAGAGATGAAATGCTTAAGATGAATCAGCATGTAACAGTCTCAGAGGAGCAACCCTAACCCAGCCTGCTGAGCCAGGTATCAATGCCTTAGTTCTCAGCTCCAAACTGGATCCTATGTCCAGATCCTGTGTATTTTCAATTCTAGGAGACCACGAGGCTCAGGCCACTCAAGGGAACAGTGCCATAGAATGTGAATCTCTGACTTCCTTTGCTACGCCATTGGCAAATACCTGGCTCTCTCTGCCATGCCTGAGAATTTGCCCTGACTTAACTTCTAAAGAACTCTCAACGGATTAAAACTCTGCTTGCCCTGTGTAATAGACATGACTCTGTGTCCTCCGGAATCACCCTTCCCACTCAGCCCACTGCAGACCCCACATACCCTATAAATGTTGCTCAGGGTAACCAACAGTTCTGTCAATGGTTCATGTACTGACCACCCACTCTCAAAGGACACAAATTGTTCAAAGTATTTAGCACAGTCAAGTGGTGCTAGAAATTATTCAGATCTCTCTTTGGCTATTTTGAAAGAAGTTAAGGGTTGTGAGGTAACTACAAATTCCCATTATAAGCACCTCTTGGGTATAACTATCCTACAGTATTAGCTGCTAGCACTGCTCTTTGTCTAAATAGATTTCACTCAGTTTTGGGGGCTCAGAGGTGAACCCTTGTGGTTCATACCTTCTAGCTGGGTAATATTAATTTTTCTGTGTCTTAAAATTTCTTCACTTATTAAATGAGACTAAAAGCATCTACTTTGCTGGGTTACTGGGAGGATTAAATGATTAAATGAGTTGAGCCAATGACATGGCCAAGAGCTTACTCTTGTGTTGACTCTGAGGTTTCGTGGCAGGGCATCTAATTGATGCAGGAATAAGTAGGAGCATATATATGAGTCATTTATGCCTTTGTGAGAATGAGGCAAAGGCCCTGTGTGAATACGTTTACCCATCTAGGAATGAGAACAATCAAAGCACATCAGGTTGGAGAACACTTTAGAAATCTAAGTAAATGGTTTAAAATGTATAACTGCAATTGTTTTTTTTTTTATTTTTCGCATCAGGATTTGGGGGGGAAACTTTTAAAATTCAGTAAAATTTATTTAAAAACAATGGTGTGTGGGCTTGAGGTTTATCAGATCCTAGGTGTATTGCTATACCTGGCTCCTGGCTGGCTCAGTTTAAGTCCAGTGAAAGCCCAGCTGGGTGGACATTGACGAAGAGAAGCAGCAGAGGTCTGAAGGTGGAGCTGAGGTGGGTCAGGGCTAGGAACTACCAGCCAACCAGCACCCTCCAGAATTCAGAGTCAGGATCACAGGTAAGGAAAAATGGCCAAGTAGATAGGTAAATCAAAGAAGAATTCCCCATGACTTCTGTCCAGAACGCAGTCAGCCATTTTTCAGTGGTGGTTTGGGCTCCATCTTTCCATCCCTCCCCTGACAAACCTTTTAGAATTCATTCTTGAAAAAGTTCATTACAGCATAGGGTTCTCCTAGAACATCCAAGTTGACGACCTGAGACTAGCATGGGCAGATTATCTGCTGTCATTTCTTCTGCACTTCAGAGCTAGAGAAGGATAAAGATGATTTAATGCCTATTTTCAAAGAATGAAGGATCTCTCTGTTCAGCTCGTGCCAGGGAGCAGACAAAGGAAACGGACTTCGCCCGAGAAAGGAGTGGTTTGCATTCGACAGGAGGAAGATTTATCAGGCAGAGAGTATAAAGACATTGCAGTGAGTTATGATATCTCCTTACCTGGAGATCTTCAAAGTAAGATATACTTTCTCTTTTGACAAGATCAGTTGGGGGTGGGGTGGGGTGGGGTTCCTAGCTGGAGGCAGGGAAATGGACTTTAGCAACCTTTGGAAGTTGAGTCCAGCCTTCTGAGTCTAAGATAAAGTAAGATTGAAAGATTTATGGTTTTGACATCCATCATGTGAATAAATCTGAGCCTCTGCTGGAGTTTGAAGAGGAAGTTGGAAGCCCACGCTGCTTGATCACTCTATCAGTCAGGATTCCAGCAGGAGACAGATGGCACATTCAACTCAAGATTACTCAATGTATGGGCAAACTATTACAAAATAAATCACAAGACAGTTGCGAGTATTTGAATAATGATTGGTTATTTGATGATGTTAAGGAACTATTGTTAATATTTTGAGGTATGAAAATAGTATTTTAATATGTTTTATAAAAGCCTTTGTTTTTTAGGAATGTATTCTGAAATATTTATGGATGAAATATATGATACCTGCGATTTGCTTCAAAACAACGTGGGGGTGGCCAAGAAGTGGATAAAATATGGGGAGGTGGTAGTTAATTAAGTGATAGATAACCAGTTCTATTTTAAATGTACATGGTATTTTTCAATAACTAAAACTTTAAACGT
>NW_011888932.1:373551-471458 GCF_000151845.1 Pteropus vampyrus | reverse complement strand
GGGCATCTAATTGATGCAGGAATAAGTAGGAGCATATATATGAGTCATTTATGCCTTTGTGAGAATGAGGCAAAGGCCCTGTGTGAATACGTTTACCCATCTAGGAATGAGAACAATCAAAGCACATCAGGTTGGAGAACACTTTAGAAATCTAAGTAAATGGTTTAAAATGTATAACTGCAATTGTTTTTTTTATTTTTCGCATCAGGATTTGGGGGGGAAACTTTTAAAATTCAGTAAAATTTATTTAAAAACAATGGTGTGTGGGCTTGAGGTTTATCAGATCCTAGGTGTATTGCTATACCTGGCTCCTGGCTGGCTCAGTTTAAGTCCAGTGAAAGCCCAGCTGGGTGGACGTTGACGAAGAGAAGCAGCAGAGGTCTGAAGGTGGAGCTGAGGTGGGTCAGGGCTAGGAACTACCAGCCAACCAGCACCCTCCAGAATTCAGAGTCAGGATCACAGGTAAGGAAAAATGGCCAAGTAGATAGGTAAATCAAAGAAGAATTCCCCATGACTTCTGTCCAGAACGCAGTCAGCCATTTTTCAGTGGTGGTTTGGGCTCCATCTTTCCATCCCTCCCCTGACAAACCTTTTAGAATTCATTCTTGAAAAAGTTCATTACAGCATAGGGTTCTCCTAGAACATCCAAGTTGACGACCTGAGACTAGCATGGGCAGATTATCTGCTGTCATTTCTTCTGCACTTCAGAGCTAGAGAAGGATAAAGATGATTTAATGCCTATTTTCAAAGAATGAAGGATCTCTCTGTTCAGCTCGTGCCAGGGAGCAGACAAAGGAAACGGACTTCGCCCGAGAAAGGAGTGGTTTGCATTCGACAGGAGGAAGATTTATCAGGCAGAGAGTATAAAGACATTGCAGTGAGTTATGATATCTCCTTACCTGGAGATCTTCAAAGTAAGATATACTTTCTCTTTTGACAAGATCAGTTGGGGGTGGGGTGGGGTGGGGTTCCTAGCTGGAGGCAGGGAAATGGACTTTAGCAACCTTTGGAAGTTGAGTCCAGCCTTCTGAGTCTAAGATAAAGTAAGATTGAAAGATTTATGGTTTTGACATCCATCATGTGAATAAATCTGAGCCTCTGCTGGAGTTTGAAGAGGAAGTTGGAAGCCCACGCTGCTTGATCACTCTATCAGTCAGGATTCCAGCAGGAGACAGATGGCACATTCAACTCAAGATTACTCAATGTATGGGCAAACTATTACAAAATAAATCACAAGACAGTTGCGAGTATTTGAATAATGATTGGTTATTTGATGATGTTAAGGAACTATTGTTAATATTTTGAGGTATGAAAATAGTATTTTAATATGTTTTATAAAAGCCTTTGTTTTTTAGGAATGTATTCTGAAATATTTATGGATGAAATATATGATACCTGCGATTTGCTTCAAAACAACGTGGGGGTGGCCAAGAAGTGGATAAAATATGGGGAGGTGGTAGTTAATTAAGTGATAGATAACCAGTTCTATTTTAAATGTACATGGTATTTTTCAATAACTAAAACTTTAAACGTGATAGCAGAAATACCTGTACAGTTTGTTTGTTTTGCCGGGGCTCACTGTAATGAACTTGAAATCGAAACTGAGTGTGTCACATGGGTAGTGAATGTGGAATGGGTGTATGTGTTTCAGAGATGGATAGAAGCTAGGTCATTCCTTATAGGTCAGGGGAAGCCCTGTTTCTCCCTAAAAGCCAATAAGAAGACCACTGCAATTTAGCCACATCTTTTTAACAAGGAGCCAGAACTTGAAGGGTTAATACGATGATGAGCACTACTTCTCTTGGCCTACTTACCCTGCCTGATGAGAATGGATTTCCCTGGTAGTTAATACTGTTGAGGGAAATAGGAACCAGAGCGAGGAAGGGACCTCTGGCTGGGTTCTATTCTATCTAGTTAGTGCCTGGTGCTTGGAATTGTGCTTGCAGCCCATTCTCATTCATGTTCACCTGGGCCTCTCAACTGAGAGAGGTATAATAACTTGTGTAATATCATACAATGGTACGACACCATGTAGATAATGCATACCTACATGTATTCATTCATTTAGCCCTCTGAATGACCTCACAAAGTAGATATTATCCTCATTTCCATTTTACAGACAGGAAAACTGAGGCCCTTAATGAGGCAGAACTAATAAAATGAGAAACTGAGCTTTAAACCCAAGTGTGTCAGTCCTCAAACCTTCAATTATATTGTTTATGCTACTTCTTCCTACTTAGTTGAGGCAGGTGTTAGATGAAAGTTTTTAGAATTCAATCACAAACAGGCCTAGAAATGACAAGCACACTGAAAGAATTCCTTATCTTTACATGTGGAACCGTTTATTTATTTTTTTAGTCATGGCATTTATATAGCATTTACAATGTGCCAGGCCACTGCTAATAAGTTTACAAATGTTAATTCAGCAAATATTCACAAAAGCCCTGTCAAGTAGTTAGGTGCTGTTATTATTATGCCCATCTTACCAACTGAGAAACTGAGGCACTTGCCAACACCACAGAGCTAAGAAAATACAGAGCCAAGATTCAACCCAGGCAGTCTTGTGCTTTCAATCTCTATATCGGCTTCACCCCCAAGCCCTGTACTTACACACGACCTGTCCTAGAGCATGCCAATGCAGGAGAGATGTTGACTGACTTTAATTCCAATTTCTTAACTCCAAATAATGAAGACAAAAATGCCTTTTCTTGGCCATAGTAGTAACCAAAACGTAGTAACTGATTCTAACTTAAACTCTAAGGCATGGATGTGTGCAATCGTTCTATTCACTTGAGTCATTCATGTGTTTTGAGGACTAACTACACTTTTTTGAAGGCTGTACTAATAAGAGAGAGTGTTACATTTAATGGAATAAATCACCTATAGTACTTGGCACATAAAAGAGCTCAATACACAGTAGCTATTAATGTCCTTATTAATCTCTCTGATTTATCCACGTCTCTTCTACTCTGTCATGGCACCACCGCCCAAGTGCATGTCTTCATGGCTGCAGTAGCATTCTCTCTGGCCTTCTCCACCCAGCCCATCTCCGCACTGCACACCTGTCCCTCCTCTCCTCAGACTCATCTGTAATAACGTTCTCTAGTCTTCCCTGAGGGAGGATTATCCTTCCTGGTCCTGTTGAACCAAGGCATGGCATACTCTGGCCAATGAAATGTGAGTGGAAATGGTGTGTGTCTACTCCAGATGGAATTGTTAAATGCCAGTGCCTACCTTGCCATGCTCCTTTATTCCTTTATTCTCCATGCTAACACAGTCAGCATTGGTCCATATGATAACTGCTTCTTACCTTAGGTTCCTAGAATGAGGAGATTCTGTATAAAGGCTCCACGCAACCATTTACAGACATGCAAAATAAGATGTAAACCTTTATTGTTGTAAGCTGCTGAGATTTTGGACTTGTTTCATGGCATAGATCTAGCTTAATCTGACTGATACATATTTTATGATGCTCTCAGCGGATAGGACAGAAGTTCCTAATATGCCTGCAAGGCTGTGCGATATCTTGACCTAAATATCAAGCTTCATCTAGTATCATATTTGCTCTCCTCTCCTCCTCTTCATCCAAACAGGCTTTTTTTTTTTTTTTTTTTTCCAGTCTTTCATAGGTAGCAAGCTCCATTCTCTTATAGGCTCTTTAAACAGGCTGTTTTCTGTGCCCAGAACATTCTCCTTTCCCCTCTACCTCCCACCTTCCCATTTACCTGGCTAATTTCTCTCAATAAGCTCTCAATGTAAATCCTTTATAGCAGTCATCACAACTCAATGCTTTCCTTTGCTGCTGTGTTTATTTGAATAATGCTATTTTGCCCACAGTCTGTATACTTTACAAGAATAGTTGCCCGGTCTTTATTTACTTACCATACCTCGCCCCTGGAATAGTCTGGCATATAACAGGTACTCAAAATATACTTATTGAATAAATAATTGAGTCAATACATTGTAGTGATTATAGAATGGAATTTAGAGCAGGACTTTTTAGATTAGAATCCTATCATTTGCATGACCATGGGTAAATTATTGAATATCTCTCTGCCTCGGTTTCCTCATCTGTACAATGGTGATAAAAGCAGTACTTATCTCATAGGGTTGTTGTGAGGATTAAGTGGATTAAGATATATGTGCCGTTTACTTGCTTATTGCCTCTGGTCTCCAAGCCCACCCCTCTATACCATTCTGTGGGGTTAGCAGTTTTCTCACTGCATTTTGCAGACTCCCTTGCCAGATGGCTACGGTTGGATCTGGCCAATGAGAGACACTGGTAGGAGTTTAGGAGGAGAAGGGAAGGAAGAGAAGAGACTTCTTTCCGGTTTCAGTTCCAGTCCACAATGTGACAGCAGCAGAGGATGGATGCACCAGCAGTCTCCAGCTCCTTCCAACTCTCCCAGCACCCGCCATGCCTTGTCTCTTAAGAAGTACTAATCCTGTTGGCCATGTCCCTCTCCCTGGTCCTAGCGCCAGGCACCCCACATCCCCTCAGAGGTCTGAGTACCAGCCGTATGGTGCCCCCAACCCTCACGGTGACGCCTCTCAGTAAAGTCTCAAATATTAGCTGTGTAAAGTCCCTCCTTAGAGCTCCTAGGTTCTGATAACCCAAACTTTCCCTTTTGTTTCCCAAGCTCCAGGGCTGTATCCTATAGTTATTCATACCTGGCTACTTCAGAGTCCCCTGTTAAAAAAACCTATTGAACTCTTTTCCTGATTCTTGATTGGGCCTTAACTAATACAATATTTAAGGCACTTAGAACAATATCAGGCACATACTAATAAGCATTATATGAGAGGTGAGTCTTGTAGGTTAAAAACCAATATTGTTGCCCATTAGAACTCTGTGAAGGGCATGATGTGCCTCACATCCATCAAGGATAACACAAGCTCCGTGGTGTGGGAAGACAGTCTTCTGGGGGAACCTCCAATTCACACTGTAACTGTCACTCAACTACAACCCCCAGGTATGATTTGAAGCAAATGATGACACAGCTTCCATAGCATTAGCAATTTTTTATTTTTCCTTTTTTGTTGCATAGGAAATGCAGTACTTGCTTCCAGTAATTGTATTGTAATGTGAGAAGGTGGTAGCACTAATGGTTGAATACAAGAGTTAAACTAATCCACACCAGCTCAAAAAACCTGTGGAGATTTAGTTGAATAAGAATGGACGCCCACAGTGATTCTCAACCAATTACAAATTTTCACAGAACACAGTAAAACTAAAAGGGTAACTATGAGAGTCAATACAAGTATTCTAGAGGCACAGGGGGCCCGGCTCATAAAAACAAATGTCAAACCAAGTTATTAACACGGGGATGTTTAGTTTCACAATGGATCTCTTATCGTTGGAAGTGTTCAATCCTCTCTCCCCACATTTCGAAATGTAAAACCGAGGTATCTTGAGTGGACAGATTTCCAAGGGTGGTGGGAGAAGTCCCCAGTGAACTTTGTTCTGGGTAAGAGGTCTGGGATGTAGGGGAGAAGTATCGTGTATTTGCCTTCGAAAGTCTTCCTTAAGGACCTCCTAGAACCTGATAAAGCTTTGGCTCTAGGTCCCGTTCGTATCTCAATGGTGACACTACCAAATGCCTTCGCAGTGCAAAGAGGCTGGTCTGAGACCAGGGAGAAGAATGGAGCTGGCAGTTTTCTCAAGTTTACATCCCAGAGTAGCCAGTGGCCTCGTGACCGTCAGTTGAGATGTTAAAAAAAAAAGTGCTAATTTATAGACTATTACTAAAAAAAACCCCAAAATTAAAAAAATAAAAAATATAATCAAAGGGGGAAAAAAAGCTTCTGTCCTTCTGGGAAATTGAGCAGAAAAACAGCAGGAAAAACAGCCCAATTTGTTGGACACGATTTGTCCTTAGAATTACTATCGAAATACAAAAGTTCATACCACATGACCCGGTGCTCTGGTTGGATTAGAGGTGGCACTTCCACCACATATTCTTGTGGGCCAGACACATTTTGGAAGTTATGTTTTTTATGAATCAAATAGCATAAGGAGTCCACATGTGAAACCCGTGATGCCTGGCACCCAGGCGACGTCCTGCCCCCCAAACACTGTTGCCTCCCTGTTCTCATGCTCAGCTGCAGGAGGTCACCCTTAGCTCTCTGAGCATTTCTGGTATATGTTCCCCATTTTCCCATTCCCCCTAATCTGGTTATGTAACCCTTTAGGGCATAAAACACAGATGGGTGGTTTAGGGAAAAAAATGAGATGAAACTTATTTAATTTGGGTAATAGTTTCAAATTTAGACAAAAAAGTATATTAAAAAATCCCGTGTTAATAGCAAACTTCTTTTTCTTATGAATCGGGCCCAAAATTTGTACAGAGTTTTATTTTTGAAGAAAATATTGCAACTGTGCATGAAACTAAATAGCCAAGTGATTTCTTAAAGATTTTTTTTTTCTTTTAATATGAGGAAGTCTGGTGTGAAGATGGATCAAGCATGGGTACCTGGCTGAACATTGTCCATTAAGAAACGCTTCAGAATCAACATAACTTCAGTCGAGGGTCAAGGAAAATGTCCCTCACTTGGAAATGTTCTCAGAGTGTCTTTGTTAGCAGAGTTCTTGAAATTGAAATGGTCGTTTATAGACAAAAGTCTTGCCAGGGACTGATTTCTGAAATCAAACACCCATGCTTGTCCCCTAGAAAAAAGAAAACAACAACAAAAAAACAAAAACGAAAACAAAAACACAAGTAATACTGAATTTAAGTAAATGTATACCTCCAAAATACTGAAAACAGCTGAAATTAAGAGAAGACAGAATTCGCGTTCTCAGTGAAATACCTTTAAACCTAGCTGACAAGAACCAAGTCAGAAAAAAAGACTAACATAACTTTGAGTAATATTCATACAGTTCACTAAGCATTATGGAATAGCATGCATTAATATTGTACGGTTATTTTACATCACCTATACCAGAAGGTCCTGACTGACAGACAGCGAAGGCTACCGGTGTAGAAAAATCTTACTTCAGAAGAGCAATATAATACAGATTTCACAGGCACTACATTTTAATATATCAGGTATTATGCTGGTTTTCTTATAATTCTTTCTGTCCTAAAGCTGGCATTATAACAATGACCAAAAAGGCAAGGATTGAAGTAAACGGAAAGTAGATACCAAAGTTGATATAGTTTTTTTTTTCTTCAGATAGATTAGTGCATAGTTCTCATGCAGATAAACACTGCTATGCATTTACACTGTTGGAAAGCAGAGTGAATTGAGCCCAAGTTGTCACATTGGTGTAAATCATTTTGTCAGCCTGTAATAGCACCATGTAATGGATTTGCATTAAACATTAAATTGATTTCAGAATTGGTGACACAGTATTCACTACAGTTAAGTGCTATGGAATAGCTTCAATGTTACCTGCTATATATCAAAGCAATTTTCATCCCACTGCTTTTTTATTGGAAAAAATAAAAAGGAAAACATACACGACACTAATTAGACGAATGCACAGCCTTGGACGTGGAGAAGGCAGAGCGGGTTTACTGTCAAACAGTAAATACATGCATTGACTTCAGGACGAAATTGGGCTTGGAAGCCGATTTGAATGAAAGCTCTGCCGGTGGGCAGTGCAGGTTTCGGAGACTGTCCACTGACAGATCTCGGAGGGTGGGTGGTGAGGTGCCACTGAAGCTCTCCTTACATTACCATGCCAGTTGTGTTTTAAATTTGTTCTATGGAGGCCTGCTACCGGAAAAAAAAAAAAAAAAGAAGAAGAAGAAGAAGAAGAAGAAGAAGAAGAAGAAAGAAAGAGATAAACCACCACCACCAATACCACCATGGACAAAAAGATATTTCCAGAGACATGATGCAAAAGTACATTAAATGACATTCTTAGAAACCCCTCCCCACCAAAAAAGTCATTAGGAAGAAATGTTTTTGTTTTTTTTTTAATCCCGATTTCGTCAATACTTTGTGACACTGTTACTAAAAAATTCAAAATATAGGGGGGGATGAGGGTTTGAAAAGTGAGAGACAAACTTTTTGAGACGGGTTTTGCATATTCCTGTGGGCTGACTGAATACCATGACTCTGGAAAGTTTGGGTTCCTTTGCACTTCAACTGTCAGAGTGAAGAATAAAAGTGCCGGGAAGTGTACCTGTCAGCTTGCCTGTAGCTAACACCTGGCTGAGGGGTGGGAGTGGGGAGGAGCTGACACTAAATAACTGTCATGCCAGGGTGTGAAGAAACAGAAAAGTTAGTTCAAACCTCAAAAGAAAGAAAAAGGCTCTGGGATGAATAGAGTGGCATTAGGGAGAGGGCCTCTACCCATAAATGATCAGAAAAGGAGCAATTTGAGTGGCAGGGAGATGGGCCTGAAAAAAAGTATATCGAAAAATGAGAAGATTTAGTGTTTGTGCCTCTGACTTCAGTTCCCAAAGAAAAAACATGGCGAGTGACTTGAGGGACCTATCTTTGCCAATAGATTTAATGCCATTTGACGGAAGAAATGTAAATGTGTCTCAGAATCAAATGCTGATAGCCCTCAGTCTGTCAGTCTACACACCCCAGGTACCAGAGTCTTCCTCAAACTTCTTCGCTTGGCTTTTAATCTAAAAAGGTAAACACTCGGATGATTGGTGTTTCTTTTTTCCTGCTTGATCGCAACCGAACTACAGTTTCCTGCTGCTTTCTGGACAATGAAACATGAACAAAAATGTAACTTAGTGTATTTAATACTTAACCCCTGTTCATTATCACCCTAGACTGCCTCCCTAATGTTTTAAAGCCTTTAAAACATTTTTTTCCTGCAAATCTGTTCAGAGTTCCCTAATTTTAGCTTCATCAAACTTAATACAACAAAATACCTTCAAAAATACAGCATACCTGTAACGTCCATTTACAATGGTTTTTCAGTAGACCTATACTTCTCAAGCATAGGAATATGCTATACCATTGAGAGAGAAAAAAATAACTGTATTTAAATACTTACAAAAAAAAAAAAAAAAAGGAAACAGGAAAGTTTTAAACTTAAATCCAGTTCCCAAAGGGGGGAGGGAAAGAAAGAAAAGCAATTCTATGAACGCTGCCTTTATAATGAACAATTGGAAGTTTCACTAGGCTAATTTGACAGAAATTTTTCCTCATTTAAACAACATTACAAAAGTCCTGCATTATAAAATAGGGTAGAATAAATCAGTGTAATCAATAAAACTATACAACAATACAAATTACATATCTTCTGAGTGGGCAGTTTATTCTCTCTCTTTGCAGTCATGACTACAACATGCTCACTAAAAACAACTAAAACTGCCCAAACTATTGCTTAGTTTGTTTTGTTTTAAAAAAAGGGTACAATTTTATTGTATATACAACCAATTTACTGGTAATACCTTGGCTTATCGCAAGGTTCTGACAAAATGTTTGTCTAGGCTTTTTTCCCTTCACTGTGAAGCACTGAAAGCTGCTATTTTTTTCTTTTTTTTCCTTTTATCTTTTTTTTAGTGCACATATGTCATAATAAAGTAATGCCCAGCTAAGTGCTATAGGGGAAGGCAAAGTATGCTGGCTGGCTATAGGAAGTGACACCATATACTGACAATCACACCATACAACAGCGCCAAACGACTATTCAACCACTTATCAGACACATATGAAAATCCAAAATGTTTTATTTTATTTTTTTTTCCTTAAATAGAGATAACCAGTAAACAATTTTCAGAACTTGGAAGTTTAAAAACGTGCATATAAAAATGGGCATTATATACTTTTTATTGAATGTGGATTGACTGCAGTCTGCTAAGAAAAATGGGGTGTGGGAGCTGAAGAAAAAGGAAGTTGTCTTTTTTTTTTTTTTTTAAGGCTTGCTTGTGAAAGGAACAGTTGTAAAAACAAAATTGCTTGAAGCAGGGTCAGCTTAGTGCTTCACAGTTTGACTGCTTCTCTAAGAGGAGCCCTTCCTGCGCACGTGCATTCAAAAATCACAAAAAAAGGACGAAGACAAACACCTAAAACACACTGCGTCAAATGCAGCACCGACTTTGGTCAAATAAAAAAAATAAAAGAAAAATTAATGATCGCTAAGCTTTCCTACACGATATAAGCAGGTATTGCATATTTTCATATATCTGGGGAGGGGGGGATAAAGGAAGACTCCAAATAAATTGTAAAATGCAGCAACATCCAAAATACTGATATTCTAAGCATCTACAGATCTCAGAATAGCACTGCCACTGACCACAGAGGACAATAAAGACTACTCCTATCTGCGGAACAACTAACTTTCTATTTAGTTCTAGATGTTGAAACTGACAATAGCTGACATAAAAGTCACATTTACAAAAAGTGTCTCCAAATGCTTGACTAGGGAAAAACCCCTTTCAATAGAGGAGCATGTGCAACAATTCCACAAATAATCGCTATCCAGGGCAAGGCACATTGATATGGAATTTTTGTTTTCGTGCAAATTAAGGAAAAAAAACAAAACAAAACAACATTGTTTCGGGGGGGAAAGATGAGGAGCAAAGTGTCTTCCCAAGAATTTCAGTTACTTGATTGTATAGGACAGTAGTAGAACCCTTCTGAAGGGCTGAAAAACATAGTTTAAAGGCAAGTGCCTAGAGTAGGGATTACAATATTGTGTCTTAATGCACTCTACTTTATCCTACGTTAACTATATAAAAATTAGTTACTAACACTAGAACATGCAGAGACTTTCTCTGATCAGCAGGGCTTGCCAACCAGAACGTATATATATGTATAGTATAGGAAACCTTCTTGAAGTTGCATGGGAAGCAAAGGGGTGCTTCGCTGTCTGGTAGAAAAATCACTTGCACTTTTTTTGTTATTTTTTGTCGTTTTTTGTGTTTTTTTTTGTTTGTTTGTTTTTTTTTTTACATAAGATACAGGACATTTGGGGGTGCAAACTTTTTTTTCCCTAACAAGTACCCTTGATCTGAATGGGCACCAGCATTTGTGTCAGTATTGGTTTCATTATTATTATTATTATTATTATTATTATTATTATTTTCCCATAGCCCAGGTTCAGGGGCGCAAAGGTCTTTAAAATTTCTGGACAATCTCTGGTACAATGAAGTGTCTGATAACTGATAAATCCTATGTTGCCGGATACATGTAAAAATTTTCAGAATTGGCATAATCCTTTATAGTGACTTCTAGCTTATAAAATTAACAGATACCATGACTTCATTTTAGTTATGTGCTTTGATAACAGAAAATAATTAATTAGCATTTAATGTAGTTAACATATTGTGGTAAAAGCACCATTAGATTTGTTTTTTTGTTTTTTTTTTTTTAAATTTTCCTTCAGTTTTTAAAGGGATACAAGTTTAACAATAAAAAACATAAAAAGCAAAAATAGCTCCCCTTTTTCTTGCAAGGCTGTTTTTTACCCCAATAATTTAGAGTCCTGGGGCGGAAGGACTTGAAAAACAAAAATAGAATTTTCAACAATCTCTATCTTACAAAGATATTTAGCTATCCAATGAAATTGCACTTTACTCAATTCAAAATTCGATTGTTTTGATTGATTCCTGTCAGTTTCTGTCAAAACAGACCATCTTCCCCATTTACATGTGAATTTGTGTGTCATTGTTGAAATTGTTGAAAAAATGTTTTTTTTTCTAAATGTAAGTGCAGCATTTCAAAACTTTTAAAAAACTGAATAGTAGTAGTAGTAGTAGTTTGCCATTTTCAGAATTGTTCTGCAATGTGAGTGGATTCACTGTCCTTGCGGGCCATGTTATATATTTAACTGCTGACTGCTGAACCAAACCAAACTAAAAGAAAAAATAAAAAAGGAACATAACTGCATTTTCTTTTTCCAATATGTTACAGAAAAACATTGCCCTTTGACTGTCCCGTAAGTTATATATTGCAGATCTCAGCTACTACAAAAGATTTAGTTCTCCATGTGCCTCCTGATTGCTCGAGGAGGCTCACACCTGTGTGGGTAAATTCATGAAATACTGTGAAACAGCCAGGCTCCGTAAGGAAAGTGTGTTACAACGGAAGTCAGTGAGCAAGGGTAGACTTCCTCTAGCCGCATCACCTAATGCTCACGCTACCACGAAAACACTTCAAATGTTACAAAGCCCAACCATTTCCAGCACCATATGAGAAAATTACAACAGTCCCTAAAGTAGTTAAAAAAAAATCCCAAAAGGTTATGGCCTTTGCTGTTTGACCATAATGCTTGCTGTTTCCATGTACAAGTTGATGTGATTCTCCCCTTCCACTGACAGTGAAGTTGCAACCGCGCTGGGTTGAGGATGCGTCCATGTTACAGAGTTGAGAAGGGGTCAGGTGGTCTGTCTGGTGGATGGTGGGACACTGAGACTTTTATCCCAGGTACCAGGACTGGAAGACAAAAGGAAAAGCGCGATTAGAGGTACAATTTAGAAAATAACATATTTAGAAGATGTCCTTCCAACTGTGAAGTCAGGATCTTTGTTAGAGACAAAGGGGTGGGGACTCACTGGGAAAAGTAAAAGATGACAAACAGTAGTAAATCCTGAGACAATGACACTGAGCTTACTCCTCTAAAACGGAAATTCAATGTCTTCGTCTGAGTTTGCTAACGTTGTGAGAATGTCTTACAAAATCAAGTATTTATGTCCACTTGAAATACATATACAGGTTTTGTAGTCTGGTGGGGACAGCTATAGGAGTACAGAGAACTTGATCATCTTGCTTTTCATTGAATTTTCAATGCCTAGCACAGTGCCTGGGATAGAAGGTTTTCAACAAAAGAGAGTTGAGTGAATGGAGAATGGGTTAGGGGAGAAGTTTCATATGGTGGTGAATGTGAATCTGATGATTTTCACAACTCCTTTTCAATGAGATGTAGGCACTGACGATATTATTGCGAATTCTCTTAACAGGCCCAGATAATCAACAGTGATACAAGAATGAAGGCAGGTAAAGTAGAAACAGTGCTGTCCCAAGACTACTGGGTGATCCTGGATAAGTCACAGCATCTCTCTCACACTCAGTGTCCTTGTGTGTGCATGAGGTATATTTTATGATGCTAAATACACCTTTCAGCTCAATCTTTCGAAAACAATATTTTAAAAAATGACATATAATAATCAAATGGTATCAAGATTTCACCTTATTAGCTACCACGATGTCCCAAGGGGAAAAAAATGAGGCTGTTTCATAACCCTCATTCATGTTTCTGTTCATTTAACATTTATTTAGAGCCTCCCACATGCCTGCTGGGCTCAGTTACCAGTTACCTTTTCCTTTCATAAATCTTAGGTGATTAGTTTTGGGCAATAGTCTGGTTATATATCACTTTATATGCTGGCATTTCTTTTCTGTTAGCTAAACAAAGTGACTACTTATGGTCTAATATCGGAGTCAGTTTCTCAAGTGAAATGAAAAAGTATATGGCTTTTGCCAACTTTTCTCTAGAGATACCCTGTCAAATTCACCACATTTATCATTAGTCACACACACACACACACACACACACAAAATCAACTTCTAGCAAAAGAGAATAAAATCTCTAAAATCTCTGAGTTAACAGTATCAGAAAGAGAATAGTATCAAAAGAGAATAAAATCTCTAAAATCTCTGAGTTAACAGTATCAGAAAGGGTTACATTTGGGTTGTTGACTCAGGAAGATGAAGGCTCATTCGTATCCAATAGATTCAGTTAGGTAAAGTAAGGACTCATTTGATCCCAGGGATAAATGGCGAAATGATAGCTACATGGCGGTTGGTATAAGATTTCCTGGTCGCACAGCTATCTTTGATTTCCAGAAGACTTGAAAAAACCTCAACCTAAACTAAAAACTACTCATCCTGTACACTTTTAGATGTTATTCTCTGACCACATGCTTTGAAGAACACAATAAAGCCTCTTGTGTCCTGAAAGGAAATCATCCTGGCAAATATACACGGCCTAAATCTAACTGGACAAAAGAAAGAAGACGGGGAAAGAAAGGAAAAGGGAGGCAAACTCCAAAGTGTATTTTTAGTAGGCTCTCCTAAGAGCTGACTCGGATCCACATTGGAGCTGAGTTCTCACTTTAACAAAACAGTCTCAAACTTTGGGGGCAGCGAATAATGCTTACAATTTCTGTTCTCACACATTCTAAGTCAGTTGTGAAATTCCAGACTTCTTAAATCTGACACGGTGTAAGTAGTTCTTGAAGCAAAACGCCGGGGACCCAGCGAGTCAGCAGGGGGAGCAGTTTTCCATACCACAGTTTCTGGACACAACCTGAGCGCACTACAAAAATCTGCAGTGCCTCTGCACTTCTCTTAAAAAGCAAAGCAAAAAAAAAAAAGTTTCTTCACACATCTTACTATTCAGTGTGTGCCTTGCCGACAAGGTTACCCCAGAGCAGCTCTGTAATCCTTCACTGAAATAGGCTTTATTGATTGCTCTGGTCTATTGTTCTCTTTTCAAGTCCCCCAAGTTCAAGTTCATCCTGGTGTTACATCATGTCTGGTTGCTAAGAGCAACCAGACAGACCCAGACGTGACTATCATTAGCAAGAAACCCTCTGCTCTCCTCCCACCAACCTTCCAGTGGCTCTGACGTAGCAGGCCCACTGCAAACACATTGAAGTATTTATTCTGCCTAATTTATGACCTACACAGCAAGCAAGACCCCCACTCCAAAAACCAACACTGTTGTATATTTAATTAATCTGTCTTTCTCTGGCACTTGGGAAAGTTAGACAAAGGACTAATTATTG
Organism: Pteropus vampyrus; assembly: GCF_000151845.1. Lineage (NCBI taxonomy): Eukaryota > Metazoa > Chordata > Mammalia > Chiroptera > Pteropodidae > Pteropus > Pteropus vampyrus. Next base: position 456,750 of record NW_011888932.1, on the reverse strand, counting down.
TGTTTCACTCTCCACACTTTTCTTTTGGGGGATGAATATTTGCATGGGAAAGAAAACTACAAGGCCCAGCATCGGCCCCCCTCCCCTTTTTCTTTTTGCCCTATTGACATTTCATGAAATACTTTAGCTGCTTAAGGGAATTAGAAAAAAAAATGCGATGTGAATGTTACTCCTTCTGAGTTGGTATTCAGTAACACAAATCAACTCATGACATGTTTAAATTTAAATGCTAACCACACACTCTCAGAGTTACTTTAAAGGTTAGTTTTTAATCAATAGAAGTTGCTGACTCTGGGTTTTTGAGCTGCGCACTGCAGCTCTTGGGCTTTTGTCTAACGTTAAAGCTTTCAAACTCTTTTTTTTTTTTCCTTGAGATGATTTTAGCAATGATTTGCAGACACAGAAGGCTATTGTGCTCTGACCAGCAACATGTCAATAGAGGAGCGAGTTGCCCTGTGGCGGGGTGTCAATATGACTCCTGAAGGCTTGGGTTGGGGGTCTTTAATAACCCATGAAAAAAACTTAATTAACCCTTTCAGGCCCCAACCAAAACCTATTCTTAAACTTTTTCACTCCTGTAATTTGACCATTAGTACTTATTTCAACATCACACTAATCTTCATGACAATTAACCCAGCTACTTGACCAAGGCTTTCCAGAATGGGAAGTCAGTTGGTTAGGGGAAGCACACAGGGAATTTTTTTTTTTTTTTGAATGAAGTCTCTGATTAAATCATTCATTTGCAGAGATGGCAGATAAAAAGTTATAATAATAATAATAAAAATTCATCCACTTCACTGAATTTTCTCATGATCAGTTTGTAGCTGAAGATGCTCCTGATTTTGTCATGATGAGTGTGATAATTGCACATTTACAAGCCACTCAATTTCTATAAACTGCCATGAACTACTAATAACATCAAATGGACAAGATAATGTTTGAAAAAGCCCATTTTTCTCTTGTGATATTTTCTTATAAAATCCATTATGCAAGCAGTACAAGTTTCAAAACATTACTTGAAGAACAATTCTGAACATTTTCCTCTTGGGTCATATGAGAAAAATACAAAAGAAATCTGAGATTGTTAAATTGTTTGGGTTGAGTAGACAATCCCTGGGAAAATGTTGCCACTTTAAACCAAATTCATTTATGGAGAGTCAAAAAATTGTCTTCAGCCATTTACTGACATAAGCTTACATTTCATATGGTTTCTGCCTTCATCCTTTTATAGCCCCTTAATCTAACCTCCTGTATCCAGATGGACTACAAAGGAATCTCTGTCCCTTATCTGCAGTGAGTTCCAATATTACAATACAATATAGGACGATGTTATCTTGATACATTTACATTAAGGAAGTAAACACAGAGCTTTGATCTATTTTTTTCCTCAGGAACATTCAGCTCTAGTTGTTTTGGAGGTCCATAAATCTATACTCCCACAAAAGCTTTAGTTAAGTAAAATTACTCTGTTATAGTCACAATTTCTACAGTTTGGGATGTGTTGGGAGGGGGTGGAGGAGTGGGGGTAATTGTCCTCTCTCAGTGTTCAAGGTGAAACATCAAAAGAAATCTGCAGCCCAGGACCAGAGCTCAGCTTTCCTTTTCTCCAGTCAAATGAAGAAGTAATCTCATCAGGTTGGAAAGTGCTGACTAAGGATTTAATAAAGTGCCTGCAGATGTGGCATCTCTAAGGTATTCAACTCATGTAATGCAAAACAGCTCCACACTGAATGTGCTTATAAAATTTCATTTAACCATTGCCGTTTTTTTTTTTTTTTTTTTTTTGCACTGTTCTCTAAGGAGTTTTATCACACTTCTCGTCCCTTAATTTACAGCTCCATGAAAGTTCGAATCCCGTTCTGTCAGGCTTCTGGAATACTCACAGTAGTTAGGTTTTATCAACCATGTACAGTATCTATCCCGCTGCAACCGAAACAAGAAGCTTGAAATGGCAGTAGGTACCTTTGACAGTGACAGTCACTTTTCTTTCTTATGCTGCATGGAGAGCAATTAGGAAACTGAGGCTATTTTCCAAATTTTGGTCATGAGGTTGTCGAAGATATGGTTGACAAAGACCGAACTCCTTAGTAACAACAAACATTCTAATGTGAATAACAACTTCTTAAAAGGCCTTTTATAAACTCTTTTCACTAAGAGGGCCGGATGTATATTTTACCAACGAAAGGAAATACAAGTCTGTTTGAGATAGCTATATTTTACTTTAACCAAAAAAAATGAGAGGGTGGTGGGGGTGGGGGTGGGGGTGGGGATGGGGAGGATGGAACAGACTGTGACACAGCAGAATCTGTTTTTCAAATTAAAAAGTTAAACAAAAGACCTCAAGGGCAAAGTTGAAAACTGCGGAAGGAGGTTGTTAATGTGGAATCCAGAACTGGGTGTGACACTTAACTTTCTTCTCCAGGCAAGGTGGGTTATTTAAGGACATTCACACACACAAAACAGAAACATGCAAACACAGAGAGGCTTCTGCCCCTACTTTCCCAGCAGGACTGATTCTCCATCAGCCCCAAAAGAGGATGCTGCCAACCAATACTACATGAGTCGCAGTCACCATTTTGACTTCTCTCTTGAGGTTGATGCTATCTCCGCTGGGTCACACTAATCCAGTTAGTCATTTTTGGCTTCCTGCTCTTGTTTGCATGAGGTGAAGTCCACTGTGTAGCCCAAATGAGTTGTCCTTGGCAAATCAGCCAAAAGCCTGGTAGTCTCCTCTGCCCCCTGTCAATACTGTGGAAATGCACAGGGCCTCCCAGCACACTTCCAGTTTCTCACATTAGTACACATCATTTTGGAGTTGTTTTTTCACTCCGCCCCCATTCAACAAGTACTAGGGGCCGACCATATATGCTAGGTTCTGGGGATATAATAAGTATAATAAATATGGTACTGCTCTTAAGGAGTTTTTGTGTGGAAAGAAAGTGCTAGATTTTAGACTTCTATGCCTTACAGGATACCAAGTACCCTGCTTTTCTCACAGTAGGGTCTCATAAACTGATGTGGACTGATGAGGCCGAGGACCCAATGTGCCAGGGACCCTCATCGAGTCCCACTTTTCCCATGGATTAGTGTTGTGTCCTCGGGCCCCAGAGGACTGCCATGAGGGCCATCCTGCATTACAGGAGAGGAAAGCAGTTTTTTATGCTGGTTTCTTCTGAAAAAGGTGACATGCTGTACACAGGTGTCAGTTATTGGTATTACCAACTATAGGCTTTGATCTCTGCCGTCATTTTTCTTGTCTGATTTTGTTAATTAAAAAAAGCCTGTTTTCAATAACGCTAAACCAAGACTTGTTTATTGTACAGGAAACTATTAAAACGTTAATGGGCTGTGATTGGCCCAGCTTACCTTTGTGGCCTTATTTTTTCACTGCTTGTACTCAACCCTTGCACTGTGTTAAACTTCTTCCAGATTCCCCAAAGCCAAATGCCTTCTCCCTGCTGGGCCTGGGCACAGGCTGCACCCCTCTCCTGGGCTTTGCTAACACTCGCTAGTCCTCGCATTCTCAGATTAGCTGCCCCTTCTTCCAAGGGGTCTTTCTCCAGGCCTTCAGTACCACGGTTTACCTCTGTCACAGTCACTGAACTGTAATCACCTGCTTTTCTTCCCAAGAAAACCAACTTCTTACATGTAGCATCCCCAGTGTCTTGCCCAGTGGCTGGCACATAGTAGGCACTTAATAAATACTGTTGAATAAAAAAAAAGGAAGGAAGGAAGAAACAAGCGGTCTCCAGGGTTCTCAAAGCCTGGTGACAAAGTTATCCCAATGTGGCCTTTAGAAGGATGATTTATAGCATGGCTGTGCCACACCCATGCTCATGCCACACGTTCATATCTCCCCAAATGACAGGCGATCTCCCAAGAGAGACACAGGTCTCCACAAGCTGTCCCAGGCAGTTCTGACTGAGGAGCTGTTGCAACGAGGCCAAGTGTGGCCAACTGCGTCAGTAGCATGTGCAATAGTTTTGTAACATGGCCTGCTGCCTACTTACTACAAGCACACAGGAGTTGTCCAAACCACCGCTCCCTGGAGAGTGACCGTGCTGCTCCCGGCCAAGACCTCCATTTGGTTTAAACCTCAAGATGGGAAAACACTAATCTTTTTACCCAATAAGCCACCCAGCACCTCCAAACCTTGAGAGTACATACGCAATCCAATTATTCCGATTGTTGTTCCAAAGTCTGACTCCTTCACCGTATTCCAACTTGCTTTAGTGTCTGCCTCACCATTAAGCACATATTTTTTGGTCTCTCTTTATATGTTTATCAAATGTAAACCAAAGACTTAGGAATTAAAAATCGTTCTCTGGCCTACTCACACCTGCTCTGCAGACTTTCCGAAGGGCTGTATGCATAGTGGTAAGAGCTAGGGATCCGGAGTTGGGGTTAACGGAATCCTATCATTTAACCAGTGCACCATATGTACTAGTTAAATGATCTCAGGCAAGTTAGTTAGCACTCCTGAATCTCAGTTTTAGACTCCATGAAATGGAGATAATGGCTTTATCCATTTTGGGGGGGGATTAAATGAGCCAATGCCTGGATAGAGGCAAATACAGAAAACCAGAAAGCCAGGGTAGATGGGTTCTCCATCTCCAAATGTGCATGGGGCCTTAAGGTCCACGTGAGACCGAAGAAGGGCCAGTTCCCTTGGAAAGTAATCACTCAATAAGGCTGCCTGCGCTTATTTAATGATATAATTTCTTAGTTAAAAGTAGCAGCTGCATCAGTTCCATTTCCCCAGTTGCGAGAGAAAGTTCTTGAGAAAATAAAAATCTGTCTTTAATTGCGGTATTAAAATCAGAGCGGCGAAACCAACCACACAAAAGGAATTGGCTCAAGTTTATGAAAGGCATTTGAGCCCTTGCCTTGCAAGGCTAAACTGCATGCCTTGGAAGTGGGGGTGAGGGGGAGAGGGGAGGAGAGGAGGGAGGGAGTAGTCAGGCAACCAAGTGGGACAGAAACAATCCTATTTTGGTTTTTGTTAGCGAATGGCATACTACATAGATCAGAGACTTCTTATAAAATACAAACCCCCACTGTACACAAAGCACAGGAAAATGTGAGGAAAAAAGGGAAAAACTAAAAGCAGCTTAGGGTGTGTTAACGCTGCTATTCTGTCAGCTTAAAGAGTATTTTATGCTTGATCAACAGCTCTTTTTTATTGTGCTTTTCTTTCATTCATTCAAGACATCAAAGCGGGCACCACCAGTGTACCTGCCCTTCTGGAGCCGCTTGTGAGGGGGTTCTAATGAAGCACGACTCTGGGAGCCGAAGACCCCCGTGGACACGGCAGTTCAAAGGGAATATTTCAACAATGATTACATTTTGTAAATCTTTTTATGAAAGAGACAGCTTATTTCCTGCTTTTTCATGAAAAATAGATTCTATCCATTAAAGTGAGCCCGCGCCACGGAAGCTGCCTGAGATCTGAGGTGCAGCGTGGAGATTAAGGGGACAACGACGACCCGATGAAATCGTCTCTGAGTTCCTATCTGTTTGGCCGCGTTGGCACTACCAGATTTTCTGGGTGGAGCCCAACCAGAGCGCTGGATCGCTCCGCAGCAGAAAACGCAGTGATGATGCGGTTTCGCGGCTGGTTTTTCAGCTAAGGCCTCGTGTTTATTATTTGTTGTTTTTTATTTTTTGATTCCTCGAAGTCCAACCAAGGATCACGAGGTATCAGGTAACCCCTTTCATCACACAAAAGATGAAAGATGTTAGTTACAGATTCATTAAATGCTGTATTTTAATGCCCTGAAAGGAGACAAACCCTTTTCCATATGGGAAGTTAGCCATAAAAAAGCTGGCTCTGGTCTGAAGACACAATATAGGCTTTATTATTGGTTGATGTCTGCCCCTAAGGCAAAAATAAAGAAGGCAGCCTAGCCCTTTGTAATTTTTGACTTTCAACATTAAAATAATCTTTCCCCTAGTCTTTCTTTCTTTTTTTTCTTTTTTGGCAGCAGAGAGAGTTGAGGGGAGCAGGAAAGGAAAAGAACATGATTTCCTGGGGAGCTATGAAATGAAAAAAATATATGTTTTCTACACATCAGATTCCAATTTTAATTAAATGCCTGTTGTCTAACAAGTGCAGACAGTCACACTTGGGGCTGGCCCAATGGTGGCCCAGGGAGCTAACCTTTCTTGTTTAAAAACAGAGGCGTGGGAGTGGAGGCTGGAGCTCAGCAAAGCGTGGTCACATTATAATAATCATCCCACAGACTGCTTCTCGACTCCTGTTCCCCCAAAGCTGAAAAACTCTCCCCAAACATGACTCGGGTTCAAAGCAAGTCTGCCATGTAGATTTAATGTTCAGATTGTGCAGGTAGAGAAAGTTGAGTAAGGGGGGAAAAAATTAAAGTGAAAAGTCCAGTTATTTCAAAAATTCTCCCAGAGACATCCTGCAACAAAATGACAGAAGATCTGATACTTTCTCAAAAATAAATTCCCAAACTAACCTTTCAGCCAAGGCACCCTTCAGGTACTGGATGGGATCTGCCACCTTTGGATATTTCTACCCCAGCTGGCATCTCTTTCCATGGCCCTGAGCGCAGGTCTCTCGTTCCTTACCCTTTTAATCTTCCTCTGTTTGCCGTCCGGGGTCCTTCCTTCTGTTCTTTCCAGTCCCATTTCCTGCCTCCTTCCACCCTTCAAGCCAGTCTCCCTCTCCATCAGTATTTGGGCCCTCTGCAGGAATTAGGGCAGACCTCTGCTCTCTCAAAGGCCACACAAACCAACAGTCTTTCCTCTTCCATTCACTGGATTAAGAAAAGAAGGGAAGAACGCATTCAACTACCACCAGGACCAGCCGGCTTAGCAGCTGGGATTGAAGGCTTCCGTAGTGAGCCAAAGAAACGAGGCACAGAGGTAGAATGTGGAGGAAGTTATAGCATTTTAGTTTTCAGATTCATGAGAAAAGAGAGGGAGAGTACAGTGAGATGCAACTCAGCACTGGACTGTGAGTCGGGGCCCTGGTTCAAGTCCCAGCTTAGTCCCTGGTTGCCCTGGGGACTTAGGTACCCCGCGAGGCTGCTCTGGTCTGTACTACAAGTAAAGACCACATTCTTATACTTTCTTTACCTTCGGGGAACACCTGCTTTTCGTTTTTACTGGTTCCAGGGGTCATCTTTTCTTCCTTCACAGTGCAGATGTGATATTGGCAGAAGTAAAACTGTTCCTATCCCTCACTGAGGTTAGAGTGAGTTTGGCCAGGAACAAGTTAGAGACGTAAATTCTACTCTGTGTGACTTCAGGGGTCCAACTTATCTTCAAAACAGGCTTCAATATATCAGTTATGACAGCATTTGGGGGAAAATAAATATAAAAAGACAAAACTTTGAAATACGGGCATAAAGTAGGCAGCACTGTATGGCAGCCTTGAAGTGATCTAGATGGCTTGGCTTGGGATGGGATCAGGGTTGTTTCATCTGAGCCAACTACCCTGGATAAAAATGGAATGTTTTCCCTGTGATTTTCCCCAAAGCGCAACCAGGTATCAGTGAACAGTGCTTTCCTCCTCCTTCTGAAAATGTGGTAGGATTTAGGGTTTTACGGCAACAAAACTTGTCTTTGTTTAAGACGTAACTTGCAAAATAAACCCACATGGGGGAGTTGGCAGTTTCAAATGACAGAACTTTTTTTTTTTTAATGCTGAAATAGCAAAAGCTTTTTACGTTCAGGTTTATTTCCTTCTAAATTTGTGGATTAAATTTACAACTAGGTAATGTTCATTACTACAAACAATTAGATTCTTCCTGTGTATTTCTAGAGGAGGTGAGTGGGAAGCTTCTTGGTGGGGTTGGGGCGGGGGTTGTACAAAGGTGAGGATGCGGGAGCGCTGACAGGCTATGGGAAGGGTCGGATCAATGATCTGGACATGTACATCATACACGTGATCGGCAGAGCTACTTGGCTTCCTTGTCAGGGATCTGTGCTCCTTGGACAGAGGTAATATCATTCTAAAACAAAGTTTTATTCATTTTTTACCTTTTCAGTAAGGACTTTAGAGATAGTGGATCTTATAAGCAAAGATTACTTGAGACAGATTTAAGAATGTGTTTTATAAAGTCAAGCATGCAAACAAAATCACTTACTTCGTTCTCAGATAAATTCTACACAGTAGTGCTTTCCTTGTAACTAAGATTTAGGAACGAACTCAGAATTCATACATGCAGTGCTAATTTGGAACAGTCACACACCTCTGATATCACTTTATTAGACTTTAATGAAACCAATTACAGATTGTATGACCGTTATGTATTCATTGGCTCTTTAAATATCCTTTTCTCTTGGTAAGTCACCCTGTGGATTGGAGATCCTATTGTTCATTTGCAATAATGGTGGTAAGTTCAAATGATACATATTAATTTAATTCTGATTCTGCGATCACAAAACTCTTGCAGATTTGCCACTTTGTGCTATCCCAAAGGTGGTTCAGTTAAAAAAAAAAATACTTAAAGTTTTTTTCTTTCTTTTAGAGATGGGAATTGTCTGAGTTAAAATATAGTTTCCTGTTGTACTGCATCAGCCTTTCTACGTTGTTCTCCAGGAACACGTTTATGAGTTCAAGTTCAGGTTTAAACTAAATAAAACACTCCTCAGTAGTTTATAACTAAGCCTCATTTACATGTGCTCCCTCTGAACTCTGCCGGCCTCAGTATGCTAGTTTCCAAGGCTTGGTGAAGGAATGTTTTACAGTTGGAATCTGTACTGCTTTCTCAGGCATTTCAGACTCAGAGGCTGGGCAGCACCAAGCTTTAGTTAGTATTAAAAGTTTCCTCAGATGTACTATAAAGTCAAAGAAAGAGAGAAAGACAAAGCAGGGGTCAAGAGAACTATATCTTCTTAATTTTCCCTGTAAGGCTTTAGAGTTAACATTCCAGTTAAAAAGAAGGTAACAGATTCTAGATGTGTATTCTAGAATTCCACAGCCATGACTTCAAATTTCTTTGCTATTATTTTTTATTCTTTGTGGAAATAGTCAATGTATATTTATTCTCTTCGAATATAAAAACTAAAGTTCTCTTAAACCGTTTTTCTGCTCTGAAAATGTAGTTTAAAAAAGTGCTGTGAAGATAAACGCTCCCAAACTCAAAAGGGATTCCATATTACGTTTATGAGAAAACCTAAGGGATTTTGAGGTCAAAAAGATCTCAGGGATTTTCCAGCCAATAAAGGTACACTACAGAAGAGGAAATGGCTATTTTTGATTTAGAGCCAGGAGGAGTTGAAGTAGGGATTCTGAGATGCTCATAGGGAACTAGTCTGGAGACAGCTGATTTCCTGGCTGACTGAGGTTAAGATTCAATCTCCTTGTTAAGCAAAGGTCCAGGAGTTTGGAGAAAGCCACAATTCTCTTTGTGAACAGAAATGGAAAGAAAACTGGAAAAACAGTACCAAGGACTCTGCTACTCAACTTCTCTCTCAGGTTATTGAGTAAGAAAGTGGGTACAGCAGTGATAAACCAATGATGCAGTGCCTGAGAGTTACAGTGAAGCAGTTCTTTCATGATAGGTGAGCATCCCAAGCAAAATTTCAGGTTGTGGCATTCCCAGTACCCCAGGTTCAGCAGCTACATCCCTGCAAAGTCCTATGTGATGGGTTAAATAACTCGATAGTAAGCCCTGCTGCGGGGGTTCAGAGGAAGAACTATCTGGTTCAGGGTGGATGGACTGAGTCTATGGTGAATCTGGGTCTCTGATAAGAAGTTTGTGCCTCTGATAAGAAGGGATTAAGACCACCTTCCTAGCTTGGTGGTTTTAAGGATGAAGTAGAATAACATATGAAAGTGTTTTGTCTCTTTATTTGACTGTACAGAGTTTTTTTTTGGTTTTTTTTTTTTGGTATTATTTTCTAACATGGGAAGATAGAACCCTCATCTATATATCTCATTATGGTCTCTTCTTGGCTTACTGCAATAATGGGCAGTCATTTTTCTTGAATAAATACAATCATAGCACGAGTATGCTGGCTATATACTCATTTCTTTTAACCCCCTGAACTGAGCCTAGCTCAAATGCTGAAAAACATTAAAGATTTTCTAAAACCAAATTTAAAAGAGGGGGGGGGTGTGAGGAGGGAGGTAGATGGGGTCAAAGCGGTCAAATATGTGGTGACATTAAAGAATTAAAAATAAATAAATAAAACCAAATTAAATGTGAATACGCTTCCAAATGAAACCCTTTGCTATGAAAGCAGGAAGTTTCTTCTACTGGATAAACACATAAATAAAAGTAGAATCCATTTAGATGATGAAATAGAGGGTAAAATTAGTTTATTTTGGGGTAGAAATTATGTCGATGGAGTGGAATCAAGGCTCCCAAGTCTAAGAGTTACTCAGCCTCGGGCAGGAATGACTGGCCAATTTGTAGAAAGAAGATAATTTGTCTATGCGATATTCTCTGCTATTCTGTTTGTCACTCAACCTCAAATTACTGAAAACCATGTGCTTTTTTCTTTTGCCTACTTTTTGTTTCTCTTCTTTCTTTTTCATAAATATCTATCTAATTTTGACACATTCGCCACTGTCTTTTGGACCTCTGCTATTAAGGGTTGCCGTAGGTAACAAATTAAAACTAACAGCTAATGTTACTTTTTAAATTTTTTTTAAAGGAACTCTGGCAAAGTGATTGGATGGGAGAGATTTGAACCTCAAATGGTTTGCAGATTTTCCCAAAGATTTAATTTGTCCTTGCAGATCTTAATTATTTTTAAGAGAGAATAATTTGATAGTTGACGTGATAGTTCAAAAAGTCTTGTATCTGTTAATGTGTAGATAGGTGGTATATGCAGATCTAATGTTATTTAATTTATGCTGAATCTCATGGTAAAACAGTGGCCTCATCTTATAATTTTAAGAAGGAGAGGGCACAAAATTTGGAAACTATGCTCACTGAACGGAGCAACATGGAAGGCAAAAGATGAAGAGGGCAAGCTATTTCCCGGAAGGAAATTAGGCACTTGGAGAAGCTGCCTTCTTTCTTCTACTCTGTCAGAGTTAGTTACTCAGTGGTTGCAATCCCTCATCTTACTGTGGAGCTTAATTCTGTCCCCTGTTCTTAGTCGAAGCAAGCAGCTGGGAAGGGGTGCAAAGGGAAAGTCCAGATTTGATAGCAATGACTACAAGGCTGAGGAGCATTAGCGAATTCCATAAGGAGTGTCATTCAGCAGTTCTTGGTTTACAAAGGTCATTGTGATGCAAGGCCCAGGGGAAGAGCCAAGCAAATAGTCTTCCTGGAAGATGGTGGGGTGGGAGAAAGGGCGGGGTGAAGAGGATTTGGTATATCTTTAGACTTTCACATAAAAAAATATTTGGGAAGAGGCCAGCTGAGAGATACAGCAGGGCCCTAGCTGAATGGTAATGATGTAACAAATAGCAACATTCAGAGCTATCCAGATACCAGAGAGAACAACTGGCAGATATTAAAATCATTATAAGATGTGAAATTATACCTCTCACAGCTTCATTATCACTATATTTCATAATATTTGTCTAGAAAGGCATACAAAGCCTATCAGGTTAAATTAATCTTAATGATAAATTTTAGTTTTATTCTAATTAAACAATTTCAATTTAATTAATGCGAGCACAGAAATTAGTCAAAATTACAAATGTAAATGTTGAACTTTAAATCAAAGGTCCTCCCTACTCCCTGCCTCCTGTAGAAGCACTTTAAAGTGTTTGCCTGTGAAAGTAGATGGGAATTTTAACCTTTGTCTGTACTGTGAAGGACAGAAGTTAGAAAAATGTGCAACCAAAAGCTACCTGGGAGCACAGACAGAAGCCCAGGTTTAATGTCCACCCACACCCACATACACACAATACCGCAGGGAAGTCTATGAAGATACATTCTGCAACGTGAACTTTTGAATGACATCTTTTGTTCCTTAAGACTCCAATGTACTTGGGTCAGTCTAACAGATATTGGGCTTTTATAGAACACCTTTGTAAAATAGGTACTGTGCACCCATTTCCTAAGCAACATATTAAACTATCAGTCCCTTTCCTCCCTTTTTTCGGGTACCCTGCACCTCAGTCCCACTTTACCTATTACTAGCTATGTGGCTTCCCACGTTTCACCTCCCTGAGCTTTAGCCCTCTTATTTGGAGAGGCTGCTTTATAGAAATGATACACACTTTATCTCAAAATGCACTTAAAGTCCTCTCTGAAAAATGATGGGGCTTGGAGGAGATAATTTTTAAGGAAATTAACAACTTCAGTATTTGATATTTCTATAACTTTGAAAAAAAATACTGGCATCTTAAAATGGATTTGAAAATAGTTTGGGGTATATGTGTCTGAGTCACTCTATAAAGATCTTTAAATGACCGTTTATCTCTCTTAATAAAAATCCAAAGTAGATGGAATCCAGAGCTCTAAAAATTTGAAGAAAAGGAGCTGGCAAATGGATTTCTTTTTTTCTAAAAAGATAAAAAAGGGGGAGGAGGGAAAGTGAAACAGGAAAAAAAAAATAGAAATGCATGTTCATTTTTTTTTTTATTTAAAAAATGTGTACTGGTAAATCCTACTTAATAAGTCCTGAGGTGTCAGATTCTTGGTTTTAGAAGAATGCTACATGCAGCGTAAGATTCTTTGTTATTGCTTTCATCCAGAAAATAGCCATAACTTCTTTCCCCACAAGAAGCCTTCGTCCATGATCCTCCATCTTGACTTGTTCGCAACTGTATATGAGGATTATTTGATAGCAATCAATCCACTATCACTGTTTGGGGACATTATAGGAGAACAGCAGAGTAATTTAACTATATAGTTGATTAGTGTAATAATCATCATTAATTTTAGTAATGATAGTGGGATTCCCCCTACTTTGGTTAATGCCCACGGACAATTCATTTCTTGACTGCCAGTGGTAGAAATGGTTTTTGAAATATTAACTTCTGCCCCATGGGAATGATGCTTAGCCCATCACATTTAATTTTTGACCTTCACTGAACAGCATGATCCTAATCCCTTGATTTTATAATCTTAACTAGGAAACATTAAAATATGGATTGACTCCAGTTGGCAGGAATCTTTATGTTCTTTTCACTAAAAAAGCTATAAATCCAATGGTTGACCTTTTATTTCCAGGTCACAAATGACACCCACTCACTTTTGTCCATTCACATAGGATTTATGTTAGGGTCTACAGGTATAAGCCATGAAAGCTGAACTTTAATGAAATGTCTTTCAAAGATGTGCACTTAACCAAAAATTTCCCACAAAAAAATTGGCGGATGGCCTTTTAAAAACAGCTATTATGTCCTTAGGTTCATTTTTAGCCTCTCCTAATTCTGTTTTTCACTTGAAGTTTCTTCTAATAGTACCATTTTTCTAAGGATACAAATTAGGCTTGTTTGGGATGATAACAGTACCTTAGTTTCCAATTTAGGAAAGATTTCTGAAATGTTCTCTTTGCCATCACCATAATTTATCTATCGCTAGCTGAAAAATGTTCCTTGTCCTTTTTCACAAAATCAATTGTATTGATGGGAGGCGTTCTGTGTTGTCAATCAGGGAAATGTGATTTGATGGGACCCCAAAGCAGTGAGATGAGAGAAGGAATACCAAACTCGCTCAGGTCTACAGCATCTGAGTGAGATCAATGTTTCCCATAATACTCTTCCTGTCATGTAGCACCCTACCTGTCACAATTAATAATGTAGAGGGAGCTGATTAACTTAAGTAAAGTGCTCTCTGCTGTGTAAACACAAAGATCTATGAGGCAGAAAAAGAGGAGGGGCAGGAAAGAACAAAACGTCATTTTTATTTTTCATGTGGACACGTTCTCACTTTCCATTCTTCTCTTGTAACAATTACTGTACCAGCCACTCTGACAGAGTCAATAAATTGATCTGGGTCTTGATGCAGCAGCAAAGCAGACTGATCTGATACACCATTATCTACAATGGAGAGTGGGGGTGGGGGTGGGGGGGTGCACTCGGTGGCAGAGGGCAAAGGGGAGAAGACAGCAAAGGCAAGTCTGCGTTGCTCTAGATAGGTCATTCATACTTCATCTGGAGCTTCTGGGATAGATGGATATATGCGCGGTGTGTGTGTGCGTGCGTACGTGCATGATGTGGGGAAAGGATAGAGAAAAAGAAGCCTTCAACTTGGCTAAAAGATGCAGCCTAAGTAATACCGTATGCATCACTTATTTAAGTCCCTGCGGTATTTCAGTCACTCACACCAATCTGCAATTCAATGAGGATCACCACCCCATTAGAACTAATCATGTCAGCTGTGTATCTGACAAAATAAACATTCAGAAACTGTGCTCCTAGGTTCATAACTTGTTTTTTGCACTGGTATTTTTTTTCTCTCTCCCTCATCCGGCATAAAGTTTAATAGTTTTTTAATATGAAATTACAACATACATAGAAACTCTCCATTTGCATTCCTCAGCGTATTTTTCCTTACAACTAGAAACTGCAGCTGTTAGCTGAGCTTTAACTTGCTCCTTGGGAGTATGCTAAGTATGTTCTTAATAAATAAATATCGTTCCACTAGCTAATGAGAGAATTAATGGCACAACTTATGGAAAACGGATGAGGGAGGATGTGGGGAGAGGAGACTCAGCTCAAGGGGAAAATTACCAGATCACCTCTGGGGTTCTTGCCATATTAACATTTCTATGTTTCTACTGGCAATCACATGTCCCTGGTTCTAAAGATGAATGAGATACATTCTGCCTTACCTCTGGTACTGACAGAGGTTCAATTCTAAGGGGTGAAAAGCAGCAGCACACATCAGCTTTCCATGAGCCAGGGTAGGGTGCTGGGGGCTTTACTAGCTAACCATTTGAATCTTTGTAAAACTGTGTGGAACGCAGGAATTAATTTAAAATTTTATAGCTGTGACATCTAAGGTTGAGAAAGGCTAAAAATTACCCCAAGTTCACTGTACTAGTCTGCTTGGGCTGACATAACAAAGTATCATAAACTAGGCGGCTTAAACAACAGAAATTTATTTTCTCACTGTTCTGGAGGCTGGGATGTCCAAGATCAAGGTTCCAGCTGATGTGGTACCTGCTTTGGTACCTGAGGGTCCTCTTCCTGGCTCACAGACAGCTGCCTTCCCCCTGTGTCCTCATATGGCAGAGAGAGAGCAAAGTCTCTGGTGTCTCTTCTTATAAAGGCACCAATCCCATCAGGAGGCCCCACCCTCATCCAAACATAATTACCTTCCAAAAGCCGCATCTCTAAATACCATCACATTGGGGGTTAAGGTTTCAACATACAAACCTGGCGTGGGCAAGGGTGGGAAGAACACAATTCAGTCCACAGTAGTCATGTACTGAGATAAAACAAAATCAGGTCTGTCTGGCTCCAAAGCTCATGTTTTCTCTACTACATTATACGGCCCAAGAGAGGGGGGTACCTCTTGACCACAGGTCTTAACGCTACTACTACCTGTAAAATCTTGTGCCTAATTCATATAAACCAAGATAGGTAGGTTACGGTTTCTTCACATAGAGAGACTCAACTGCACCCTTCACCTGCTTCCCACTCCCACAGAATAAAGTCCAAATGTCTTACCATTGTATATAGGTATGTATGTGTGTATTCATGACTAGACCCCGTCTAACTTTCCAACCTCATTACTCAACATTCTCTGTCGCTTACTTATACTAACAGATACACCAGAGTAGAGTTCTCCAAACACGCAGTGCCATTCCTTTGCATGTGCTATTCTCCTTTCCTGGAATGGCATGTTCTACCCACCAAGTATGTTTGTCTCCTTCAAAAGCAGCTCATGTATCATCTCCTCTAGAATATCTTCCATGACTCCCCTGATTTCCTCCAGAATTATTTTTGTTGTTGTTTATGGATATTTGTTTCTTTTCGATTACAGTTGACATTCACTATTATTTTATAATTAGTTTCAGGTGTACAGACAGCATTTATATAATTTATGAAGTGATCCCTCCAAATTAGTCCAGTACCCGTATAGCACTATACATAGTTATTACAATATTACAGATGACCAATAGACATCAAAAGATGCTCAAGGTCACTTATCATCAGAGAGATGCAAATTAAAACCACAATGAGACCTCACCTCACAAATGTCAGAATGGCTATCATCGGTAAAGCAAAAAACAAGTGTTGGCGAGGATACAGAGAAAAGGGAACCCTTGTGCACTGTTGGTGGAACTGCAATTTGGTGCAACCACTATGGAAAATAGTATGGAGCCTCTTCAAAAAAATTTAAAATATAACCACCTTATGGCCCAGCAATTCCACTTCTGTGTATTTACCTCAAAAGATCCAAAACACTAATTCAAAAAGATATATGCACCCCTATGTTCACTGCAGCACTGTTTACAGTGGCCAAGATATGGAAGCAACCTAAGTGCCCTTCAATAGACAATTGGATAAAGAATATGTGGTATACATATACAATGGAATAATACGCAGCCATAAAAAAGGAAATCTTACAATTTGCAACGACATGGATGGAACTAAAAGACATTATGCCAAATGAAATAAGTCAGACAGAGAAAGACAAATACCATATGATCTCCCCAGAGCTATTTATCTACCCTCTGTACTACTTGTAGATTATGTATACTTCAATTGTCTTACTTATCTACTTTACTATAATTTGTTTACTTTTCTCCCTAGAAGTCTGTAAGCAACGTATGTCAGGGATTGGATCATATATATCAATAGTCCCCCTTCCAGCCTAGTGTGGTGCCAAGGAATACAGTAGGTGCTCAGTTACTTCTGGGTTTCTTTTTCCTCTCTCAGATCAACCACATAGCTGATGAGTGAGGGAGATGAGCCAGGAATCCAGATATTTTGACTCCTAGTCAAGTGCTCCTTTTTCCTCTACCAAGATGCACAGGTCCCTACTATGGTCAGTTCCATTTTTGGACCTTGTACTGTCCTTCCATCCTCCAATACTCCTCCTCTCCCTTCCTTCCCCGCACCCCCCGACTACCACACACACAGCCAGGGATCCATGGAAGGGGGACTGTGTGCCATGAGGGCTGGCCTTAAATTTCCCTCAACTACTCAAGGCAACAAGAGACATACAGCATATCCAGCCTTGGAAGGCAGCACTGGGCGCTTCCCACATGGTTAAAGCAGTGCTCGCGGTTGCCCTGTGCTGAGGACACTTGTGCCTATGCTGCAGCTCCATTATCCCGACACACTCAGACTCTGGAGCGGCGGGCAGGCGGGCCGGGAGGGCATGCGAGTGAGGAACACAGGGCCAGGACAGCCTGTCCTAACCCAGTGAACCCAGTGTCCCAGCTTCAACACAGGGATCCAGCTTATCATAAGCCCATGTGATTCATTAGTTAATGTGTAAAGCATTTGGAAAGTGAAAAGCCAATTAGAAGTGCTAAGTTATTTCATCTCTGCTGTAAAGGAAGCAATGTGAAGCCTAAGGAAAAATTCTCATGCAAATATTCTGGGGAGGCGTGTGTTTTGGAATGTAACTCTCAATGAATAGGCCTCATTGAAAGGCTATATCCCAAAAAAGAGAGGCCGCTGATAAAAGAATATGCCTTCATCCTAAATAAACAAACAGGAAGGTAAACAAGTAGGGTGTGAGAAAAGTGGACAGGAAGAATCATTCAGAACTCATGTGAGATTTTGAGAATGTCACATTAAACAATAGGCTCTGGCTTCGAAACTGTGTTAGTGGAACCTTCAAGGTCTTAGACTCATTAGAAGGCCTGGGAAAGCCTGTGTACACAAGGGGCCTCTCCTAACATGACCGGTCCTTGTTAGAGTGCAGAAACGTTTGGGGAAGCACATTCCTCAGGCATGGGATTTTCACAGGCAGGGCCTTTGTGGAAAGTGGGAACACCACCTGTACTGCCTTCTCTCCTCAGAGTTCACATAGCAGGTCCAATCAACTCATTTTCCTGTTCTCTGAACTCTGTTGACTCAAGCGCAGCAATACCAGGCTCTTTTCTTTTGCAAAGGAAGCATCTGGTTCCAAGTCATAAAAGAGAAACCCAGAACCTATTGCTGACTATTTGATAAGCACCTGGGAGGGCACACGAAGGGCACTGTTTCACAGAGTTCCCCTGCAATTACAAAGGCACATGTCCTCCAATTCAGCCTTTTCAGGGGCCTCGTTTACCAGAAGAACACTGACCCAGCCCTATGGGAACTGATCGGCACAAAACCTCAGTACTTCTGTGCAAATTCTGGACTCAAATTGAGGGCTGAAATGAAACGATCACTACAACACTCATGAACGCACACAGCACATGTGTCTTCTAGATACAGAAGATGTGAGTGTGCAGGAAAGGCACTGCAAAAAGAAAAGCAGCAAGAGATAAAAGGAGTCAAGTTCAAACAACAGGAGTTGAAAAGTGCATGAAACCTATCAGGGACTGGGAAAAAAGGAATATGGCAGATACCGTTAACAGTCTACCCACTATTGCCTTTTTTTCTTGAGGCAATTTTGTTTAGGGAGGACAATGTGACCAGCCCTGGGTAATGGATCATAATGTTAGCCAATCAAGATAATTCTGAGCCAGCTTTCCCAATATCCTTTGCAGCTAAAGATTAACACGTGACCAGTTTTAGTCAATGAGACCTAAATAGAAATTTGCTAACAGGAAACAGGGAAAGAGCATGGCAGAGTCTTTGTTCTCTGATACAAGAGAAATAATGGGGAATAATATAGGTATGATGTCTGGAGCTGCAGCAGCCATTTTGCAACCAGAGGCACTAAGCATGTGGATACCAAGGATGGTAAAGTAGAATGTTAAAAGAGTATGAGTTCCCGCTGGCATCATGTAGCAGCTGAAACAATGCCAAAAACCACTCGCTGACAGATTCATTGGTATGTGAAAAAATAACCCTGATTGGGTTAAGCCACACTTAGTTGGGGTTTCTTCTATGAGGTAGATACTTTTATTGACTTTGTTTCATATATGAGGAAACTGAATTTTAAAGGGTAACATGTCCAAGATCACTCAGATAAATGGCACAGCCAGGATGTGAAAACAGGTCTATCCTAATCTCTAACTCAAAGAAATCAGATCATGAATACCAAGTACATTTCCCTTAGTACCCTGGAACTTCTAGTGATCAGAAGCATCATTATCAAGACCCATCTAGGGACTGGAAATTTTGACGGCAATTCTGTGGTTGATACTACAGTTTTTTTTTTTGTTTTTTGTTTTTTTTTTACTTCACTGCAAGGCTATCATCAAACTCTGATCTAACTCCATTCAGCACTCTATACCATTCACAGTTTCTTTTTCAACCTTGACTATAACTTCATTTTCTGTCCCCCTTTTCCCACAACCCCAAGGGCTAATTTAATTGATTCCAGCTTTTTAGTCTTTTCCTTCCTCCTCCATGAAATCTAAAATTTCCTGTGAAATCTCCCTCTTATCTTACCCTTCTCCACTGCCACTGATCTCATTTTAACACAGTCATGCACTGTTCAGTGATGGGGATACGTTCTGAGAAATACATCATTAGGGAATTTCGTTACTGTGAGAACATCACAGAGCACACTTACACAAACTTAGATGATACAGCCCACCATGCACCCAGGCTATATGGTACCACTGTTATGTGTGCAGTCAACTGTTGATCGAAATGTTGTTATACATCACATGACTGTATTGAATAGCTAGCAAGAGAGGAACCAATATTTATTGAGCACCTATTGTCTGCCAGATTTCATGAAGGCACCTTCATTCTTTCAACAATCACCAGTTTGCTTCGACTAAGAAGCTTCCTCAAATCTTTTTGGAACAAGGCAAAAAACAAACAAACAAACAAAAAGGGCTAAAACCAAACTAAAATGTGTGGTTAAAGGTGGCAGGATTACTGAAGTATAAGAACTGAGAGAGAAAAAAGAGAGCCCAAAACCCAGAACTGATGCTCTAACTTTGTCCAGAAGTGAAGTTTGTGGCTGAGGACATCTAAAATGTGCTGCCAAATTAAAACTTGAAAGATAAAGGTCTGTTTATTGAAAAATTTATTTTAAGAGTGTCTCATAGCCTGTCAGTGAGTCAGCTGCCAAGTATATGTGAAGAGAATGTGTCCAGAAATTACAGGTTGGTGTAAGAAATGGGAAGCTGAGAGGATTCACTGCCGCCCACAGTAGTATGGAGGGAGTGGAAGCAGACTGCATGAGTAACTCATCTCAGCAAGGCGTTGCTTACTATTCAACACCTATGACTGGAGCTGAGAACATAAGAGAAAAAATGACCAGGCGCTGCCTTTCCCTTCAGATTCCGGAGGGGGTGGGGGGTACATTCACTTGCTGCCAGTCCTTACCACCCTCAGAGATATTGTTTCCCCTTGGCAAGTCTCTTCTTCCTTGAGGCACAATTTAGCTTAAGGGGAGAAATGGTGTGCAAGGAAGAACAGATGTACCCAATTTAATCAGGCTTTTGGGGTACCTTTAGGGCAGATGCTAGATGGAAGAATCCATGGGGTTATAACCTTGCGGGGAGGGTTGTCCTAATGTGCTGGATAATTGTTTTAGATCCAGCATTTGGCAAGTAGGTTCTGCCCGTATCCACATAGCAGAGCATAAGAACATGCTGAAAGGCTCACCCAAGTCCTTCCCAGATGGGGTGCACTGAAGGTAGTGTGGGCTCTGGAATCGGAGGTGGGTTTGTGTCTTGGCTTTACCGACCCCTGGCCATGTGGTTCTGGGGAAGTCGATTCCTTCTTTAAATCTCATTTTTTAAAATCTGTATAACGGGGAAAAACAATAATAATGGCTCTGCCTACTTCAAAGGGTTGTTCTCAAGATCAAATGAGAAAATACTTTGTAATCCAGAAAACTACTGTTTAAATATAAGTTTAGTTATCAATCAGACAATAAAAGCTATCACTTGTTAAGTGTTTAATAGGTGTCAACCATTTACTTTCTTTATACTAACAGAATCTGAGACTCAAAACAACCTATATATATGTATATATTTATCACCATTTTACAGTTAATAAACCAGACTAGAAAAGTTGAATTACAAAAGAGAGAGGGAGAGAGAGAGAGAGAGAGAGAGAGAGAGAGAGAGAGAGAGAGAGAGAGAATAACAAAAAAAGAAACAGTATTTCTATGTGATGGAATAAATCTCCAACCAAGATCTGAAAAGAAAGCCCACAATCTCACTGCTCTGCTATTTGGTCCCTGGTCAGAGGCTAGCTGTTCTCACAGATGCAGACCAATATCATTAGTTAAAGGTCTTTTTCCCAGGCAGGATGAGAGAATGAACTCAGTCTTGATTTTACAGATACATAAACTAATAGGAAACTGGGGCATGTCTTCAGAAGAACGAAGTGCAGCATCAGTCCTATCCCATGGGACCCAATTTCTAGGCTTCTGATTCCTTGATGTAAGAGAATGAGTCAATCACAGGCCATCTTAAAGAGAAAATGGTCAGTAACCTTTTACTCTAAATAATTAAAGATGCAGATAGTGTTTGGGAAAGAGACGTTTTGGAGACAGGATGGTTCAGATCCTGGTTACCTCATTTACTAGGGGTAGCCTCCTCTGAAACTTCAGTTTCCTCATCTGTAAGTCTGAGCACCAGCCTGAGAGAGTTCTGAGTCATAGAACCTGGCACACGTGGGGGTTTAACATAGAGAAGCGATTTGACCAATTAACTCTTTGCAAAGTCAGGACAGGAGTAAATG
Source organism: Pteropus vampyrus (assembly GCF_000151845.1). NCBI lineage: Eukaryota > Metazoa > Chordata > Mammalia > Chiroptera > Pteropodidae > Pteropus > Pteropus vampyrus. Next base: position 435,095 of record NW_011888932.1, on the reverse strand, counting down.
GAATTTTATCTACCATTCTCTAATCTTGGGAATTTTCAGCTGTGTGGGCTTGTAACTAAAATGCTTAAGTCCTATTTTATCTAGAAGAGGGAGGAACCTTTATCCTTTTTTTTTCCCCCCCTTTAAAGAAATCTTGAGTTTCTGGCCCTTGCAAACTCTCCAGGTGCTCCTTGAACTTCTGCGAGGTACCTAACCTCCTACAGGCTGGCGGCTTGGGTCAGGGTAGGGAGGAGGCCGGGAAGGGCTTCAGTGAAGTGAATGAAGTGCAATCTCAAGTGAGCTTAGTGCCCTGGGGTGAGGATATTACACAAGGAGGGGGTGTTTCTTGGAAATGAGGTTATGTGGGGGCTACTGGCTGATACGCCAGCAGCAGGAAAGGATTCCAATCAACTGCTTTGTCCAGAAAAGGCAGAACTCAACATGTCTCTCTTCTTAGGATGGGCTAAAGTCTTATTCTATCAACTCATGGATAAAATGGGCAAAAATTAAAAGTATATAAAAAAAGTAAAATGTGTATGAACCAGAATCATATCAGACCAGACCAAAGTTATACAAGGACAGAGAAACTAGCCTTTTTTTTTGCCCTTCCACACTCTTTGGAAAGTTCTACCCAACTCTTGAAGCCTCTCAGGCAAATCCTTATGGTAAGTGGTATCACGCTGCATTATTAATATTGTTATCATAGTCATTACTATTGTTTCTTTATATGTTTCTTCCACTACCTTGGAACAACTTGAGAACTGTTATTCTCTGCATTATGTTGCTTTTGAGAATATAGTAAGAGATAATGAGTGAGTGAAGAAAGGAATTTATGAAGAGTTTTGCAGATTGCCTAAGTTTTGATTTCTCAGGCAGAGCTTTTGTAGTATGACCCAAAGAATGGCAACATATCAAAATGCTCTCAATATTCTCCACCTCCCCATGTTCCTTACACACTCCCAGCAAAGGCAGGAAATGGGTGCCATGCCCACAAATGAGAGCAGGGACCTCTCCAGATCAGCTGGTTTCTCCACACAGTAAAGTATGTGGCTTGTGCATAAATTTGTAAATTTCATGAGGCAAAGGCAGTCACACTGCTTGTAAGTCAGGCAGCTAAATGATTTATTAAGCAAAGGTTACAGCACCTGTGCCTTTTTGTCAACAAATCAGGCCCATGCCATGCCAAGCGATTCTTCTAATAACCCAAATGGTAATTTGGTTTTAAATAGCATTTCAGATACCACAATTCTGTTGATGCAGAACAGTGATAGATTTAGGTGGCAGGGAAGAAATGCCTGTTTTTAATATTGTTTGCACTCATTTTTCATTTTAAAGAATTAGTCCTCATTGAAGTTTTGCAGGTTAAGCATTTTATTTGAGCATTCTGATTAAACCAGAACCTGAATCAAAATGACTTCTTTGCTCAGTCCTTCTGTGTGGGAATTGGTATTTCTATTTATTACGTGATGATGAAATATTAACGTTTTTTTCTCTAAATAAATGCCTCCTCTTAATGGCTCTCGTTTTCAGGGATCAGATTAAATTATGAGATGCAACTGAAATGGCCATTGGCTTTCTGCTGAGATGATGATGGCATGTTCTCTATTATATTTATATCATTCAGTGGGTATGCAGGGGACGTTAACAGTGTCCAAAGTGAAGTAAATACTCTATGCCCCAGAGGCTTTTTTATGTGTTAATATCAAGTGACATGGGACAATACTGAAAAATGAGATTTGGGGTGGGATGAGTGGCCATGGCTTCTCAGAATAGATGGGTGTTCTCAAGGCTGTAGGGAGGTGGCTGTCCCCCATATTAATGATGAGTTACAAAATGAAGAAGGAGGAGGAAAATGAGAGACAAATAATGATAGTAGCCGAGGTAGCAGACAAGTGAGGCAGAAGAATGGGACAGATAACTTGGCAGGAATGTTCAAACATCGCCAAACGCTGGGGTGAGATATACAATGCAATTGAAAGGCATTTTGAAAGAAAACTAGCTCAAGGCAAGGCTAAAGAGAAGGCAATTCTGTTTCAGTGAAGGGAGGAATTCTCTGGAGAAAAAAAATAGCCTGGAAGGAAAGGAGGAGGAAAAATGGCTTTCAATTATCCATGTTATCTTTCCCTACCAATCATTACAGATGATGAATAGGTGCAATAAAAGCCAATATTCAATTTTTCCAATTTACATGGAAAGAAGGCCATAATATATTGTTAAGGGGAAGAAACAGCAGGTTACCAAACAGTGTATATAATATGATCTCATTTTTGCAATATATTTGTATGCATAGAAACAGTCTGGATGGATTTATATAGAAATGTTACCAGTAGGACTACAAGTGATTTTTATTATTTTTCTCATCTGTATTTTCCACAATTAACATGTATCATGACCGTAATAAGGAAAAGTCATTATTTTTAAACTTCCTTATGAATCATTTAGATTCAACCAATAAATGCTGACTACCCACTATGTGCCGGGCATGAGAATTAGTGCTTTCAGAGGGGTCAGCACACAATTTCAGTAGATTTTGTTGATAAACAGTCCGCTTTCTTGGCTGTTTTGCAGAATTTTAGACTCCTAAGAGGCGAAAGGGCTGTTAGAGTTTATCTAATGATTACATTTTAAAAATTTACCATCTTAACCATTTTTCAGTGTACAGTTTCGTGGTATTCAGTACATTCACAATGTCGTGCACCCATCGTCCATCTTCAGAACCTTCATCTTGAGAAACTGAAACTCTGTGCCATTAAACAATAGCTCTCCCTTCTGCCCTCCACCCAGCCAACTGGCAACCACCGTTTTACTTTCTGTTTCCATGAACTTGACGATTCTAGGTATCTCACATAAGTGGAACCATACAGTATTTGTCCTTTTGTGACTGACTTCCTTCACTTAGTATAATGTCTTCAAGGTTCATCCGTGTTGTAGCATGTTGCAAAATTTCCCTCCTTTTTAAGGCTGAATAATATGTATTATACCATACTATAATGGTAGATACACAATGAAATGTACCCACAACATTTTTTTCATTTATCTGTCAATAGACACTTGGTTTGCTTCTACCTTTTGGCTATTGTGAATAATGCTAAGAACATGGGTGTACAAATATCTTTGAGACCTTGCTTTTAATTATTTTAGGTATATACTAATGATTAGATTTTAATACAATCTCAGATTTAAAATCAGAGAATATTTCTGAGAGTTGCTGGTATTGTATCACCCTAAATATCTGCAGGGCAAGTTGCTCATGAGTTCATGAGGCAGTACAGTACAGTAGTTAGAGAGCGTAGGCCTTAAATTTAGACAGAACTGGGTACCAATTCTTGCTCCACTCCTCACCACTGGATGGTCTTGGGAACATTAATAATCTCTTTAGGTCTCAGTTTCCACATCTATAGAGTAGAAATAATTATATCTATCCTGTTGGATGGCCGTAAGGGTTAGTTGGATAATCTACCTACAGTACTTAGTACATAAAAAATGCTCAATAAATAGAGTGTATATATAATCAAAGAACTTTTTCTTTTTTTAAAAAAGGAGGATCTTATGATGAACTCAAAGCTGCCTACTTAAAACGTCTATGTGTTAGTTCAAGTTCTATTTGCTAGAAAAACAAAGATCATATCTAATCCACCTGCTGTAGGTTGATGCTTCAGACATTCGAAGAGATTTCCATTGGGGACTCATCTTTGGAAGAAAGGGAGGCCATTTTATTTTATATTTGTTTATGAATTTATGTGCAAGATATCTCTTTTGCATTTATAAAGCTCAGGTATTTGCTTGGCTGACCTTTGAATTTTTACTTCTCTAAAGGTATAAAGCAAAATTTCGTTTTCCGAGAAAACTTTGTCTGTAATTCAATTAATACAAATGTCATGCCTTATCAAAAGTTCCAATATACAAAAATTCAAGCTTGCCTAGCAAATTATTAATCGGTAGGCCACTGTTCAAATTATATCTTTAAAAATTCCAGTAAAAAATTCCTTTTCTGAACTAATGTCTTCTCAAAAAGGAGCTTTTTATTTTTATTATTATTTTTATTATATATTATCTATATATGTCTAATGTTTTAAGTGTTACTATATCTAGATATGTCTAACATTTTAAATGGTTCCAGAAAGTGGTTCTTTTTTTTTTTTTAAGAGTTAATATATACACCTAAAAATTAAAATATTAAGAACACATGATTTTTACCCAGGGACATATAGGAAAATACAACAACTTCATTATTACAGTTTCTCACAAGACAATTCAGGAATGGCTTTCTTCAAGCCAAACGTGGCAGGTGTCACAGTGATAAAAAAAAAAAAAAAACATTTAGCTGTTGTCCCTATAATGCCAACTATTTAACAGAAACCAAAAAATTCAGTTCCAGATGCCAATATTGGGTCTACATGACATCATTCATCCAGATGCGTGGAAAATCTGGATTTTTAAGAATTGAATTTTTGTGGTCAACATCATGAAGACTCAGTTTATGGGTTAAATAAGGCATTTGTGAAATAAAGTCATATTGGACTATAACACGTTTTGATTATAGAGAAACATATCGAATGGAACACAGGGTACAATTTCTGTGCTGTGAATCACAGCTTATATAAAAAAAAATACTATATAAAATACAAACAGGGCATTTCCAAACTGTGTTTTTGAGGTTTTTGATGAAATAACCTGAACACACTAGGGCTTTGAGAAAAGAAATCTATCCAATATTAGAGCCAGTGTCTCTAGTTCTCCTCTCCCATCAAACTTGAACAAGTGAGCCCAAAGTACCAAATGAAATGTTCTTTTATTTTAACGCATTCGAGGTAATTATTCAACTTCAAATTCACCAGTTAAGTATTTGAAGGTATGGGAAAATAAGCAATAAACTTTAACAATTTTATGGGAGGTACTGAATAGGAGATGTTAATCCCAGATGCCATGTAAAGGCCTGTTTCAGAAGAAAGAGTAGAAGTGGGAAATTTAAGAGTTAACCTTCTCCCTCCCCTTTTTGCTCCCCCTCTCCTCCCAGCTGCCTCCTCTGAGGCTGTACTTTCTGTGACCCTGCTCCAGTGTAAGGAAGGCTTCAGATGCAATGCAGTTTAACCCATGCTGTCAACACAGCAATAAACTAAAACCCTTTACAGAGAGAACCAACGGACCCAGGAAGGCAAATCTAGCCTGTTCAAAAGCACCTGGTCATAGTCTTACAAACAAAGATGAGTAGTTATAAATCTGGCATCTGGAGATTACACACCCAAGAATATGCACAAAATATCTTGGAGAATTTTTTTCAACCACCGTGCTGAGAATCTCACAGAGAAAATATTATCTTTATGTCAATTATGATAATATATGGTCACATTCTAATTAGGAAATCAGAGAGGAGTTTCTTTCCAAACTTGAATCTAATTCTATTTCACAAACCTCTAAATATCTCTACAATCATTATTACCTTTGAACTACAAAAGTCTTTTATTGTTTCCCAATAAACAGCAGCCATTTCAAAACTTTTAAAAGAGATTTTTACTCCTTCATCTATACTAGCACAAAGCACAACTATCTACTGAAAACCAAGCTCTAGATGTTCTAGCATACTCTTTTCTCAATCACCTACCTCAAAATATGACATTATATTTACAGCCATCCCCTCCCACCCCACTGCACCTTGCTCCCCAGTACCAGCATAGCCAGTAATAAACACCTCCTATTTCTGCACCAACCCCAGCAACTTAATGTGGCTCATAAACTCTTTCTTTTCCTTTCTTTTAGAAAGTTTGCCAGGTTCCTGGGGATCTTGTAATGAATACAGAAGAGTGGCTGGTTCTCCCATTCCCAGCATGCACTCTGATGTCGCTGGCAGCCAGAGCTGACATTCCAGTTTCAGTAGGGGCCTACTTCTGTCTCCTTGCATGTAGAGAGACAAGGATTCCTAGAAGAGGAGACACACACCATCGAGCACTTCGGGAAACTTTCTTGCTATAGCAAAAGCAGTTCTGGTCCAGAAGCCCTCCTCTTCTACCCCCTCAATACCAGAAGCAAAAATTGCAGGCAACGTTTTCCACGATTTCTGAGAACACACGGAAATGTGGCTGAAGGGCCAGGGGCGGGTGGGGTCGGGAGGAAAGGAAACCGAACAGGGGCTGGGAAATGCAGCCTGTTGTGCCGAAAGACAAGTTACAATGCACCTGATGAATAAAACAAGCTGCACTACATACGGAAAAGATGAGAGCGGCCCACCTGTGTCTGTTGAGGGATATTTACAAAGCTTGGATCCCGTGGTCCAACACTGACGAATCGATTTGCGGGGGAGGTGCTGGGTGTCGAGTAGGCTGTGAAGGGAAGGGACACATGCGTTCAGGAAGCAGCACGAGATTGCACACACAAACAACACCAAAACACACGGTCTCCGAGCCTACGCAGCTGATTAACAAGGAAATGTGCAAACACTGTAGCTAGCAAAGGGATCTGGCTAGCAAGGGCATTTAGACAGTCAAAAAGGGAAGGGGTATCCACTTCCAAAGACTGTTGGAATAAAATGATGTCAAACTGGTGCTCAGCTGAGCTCTTTTCTCTTTTCATCATACAAATTAGAACATGCAGGACATTTGCAAAGTATACTTTTTGAGTTAAACATGAGCTCTTGGGTCAGAAAGAGATATCCAAGTTTGTAGAGCGCAGAGGGAAAGAAATTAGGTAGAAAGGGGAGGAAAGCAGATCATTTTACAACCTTGCTTTTCACACTATTACACTCCAAAATTTCTTGAAACAGTTCTATGACTCTATAGCTAAATATCGAAGAGGAGTCTTAACAGAAGGAATTAAAGGGTTCTCCGGGAAGGACGTGGAAACCCATTTAGGACGAGCTGTCTTTACAGTCTCAGGAGAGTGTCTAGAATCTTTATGATGCTCAAAATGGGCTTAAAACATTAACATTTGTAGTCTTCCCATCCTAGAACCCTTCCATTCAGGCACAAACTTCAAGACCCCATATAAACCAACATACCACACTGCAATCTCAGATACCATACTTCAGTATACTATCATTTTCACAGTACATAGATATTTTGTTGTTTTTATATTTATATTTAAGAGCTTTATTTTACTGAGAAAAAAATTCAGCTGCTCATAAATCTAAATGTACATTTTGTTTCTTGGTGTCCTACAATTCACTTCTTTACCACAAACTCCAGGGGTTTATTCACCTTTTCTTTGTACTAGAATTTTTAGATAAGCTATTGCTTAATTTCAAATTTCTTCACATTACTTGTAAATGCCTCAGATTTTGGATTAACTCTAGACACACATCATCTCAAAGGTGCAAAGAATTTGCAATTTTAAAAACACAGATAATTGAAGGAATAATACCAAATTCCTTTCCCAGATTTGTTTTTCCTTATTGACATCATTTGCTTCGTTTACTTTAATTTTCTATTTTACCGAAAACTGCTCAGACTTCTTGTTTCCCTGATTAAACACATCTCGGGATAAAATTTCCACTAATCTAGCCCAAGTCCTGTTGGTCATCTTTGGGAAGAGCTATGTCACCTACTCAGATCTGTGACAGTCATGTGGTGTGGCTGTGTTAAACCAGCACTGAACAGAGGATGAACATGAGATGAGGGTCCTCTGACGTCTATTAATAAGAAAAATTTTGTTGTAGTATTTGTTTTAGAAGGATTTGTCCAGTAAAAGCTTTATATGAAACCATCTAAATGTATGATGTGTTGTACTATCTAGCAGTGTGAATCTACTGATTTCTTCCCTGGCCCATCCTATGTCAGACTAACTTAAACAGATTTGAGAAATATTTTTGTATTTAGCCATTCTGTGTTTGCCTCTCACTCAATGGTATGAAGGAAAATTAACTTTTTACAAGATCAGTAAAATACTCTTTATTAATTGCTTCATTCAGTCTATTGCTTTAATATGCTTGCTACACTTTAATAAGTCTCAATGGAAGTTTTATATTGAAAATGATGGACTATAATTACCTGGTAGTGAATTTACCTGCTTCTAGGGCACAAAGAAGATGTCGGGGAGATAAGGAGGAAGCTAGTAGATGAAATAACCTATTAAGCCTGTTAGTGGTTAGTGGAAAAAAAAGTGTTCTTTCACACATGAACAGGTAGGTAGGTTAAAAAGGAACAAAGGGTGTCAAGAAATGCTAAGGTACTAAGTGGTCGATGACAGATGCTGAAATGTGAGTCCTTGGTTTGATGGTCTTAGTAGAACTGTGTGCACAAGCCTGCACTGCTCACTGCATATAAGCAGAATTTCCTATGACACTTTTACCATAGTGGTGATGTCAGAAACAAACATGCTGATTGATCCCAGGATGCATGGCTTTTTTTTTTTTTTTTCTTTTCTAAACTTTTTTTCCCCCATGACGATAGTTCTCCATTGACCATAATAAGTTTACTAAATCTGGAAAGGTTTGTATTACATCCCATTCTCTATTTTTGTCTGACTTAAATGTTGCCATTTGAAAGACTTAGCATACAAATAATTTTGCCACTCAAAATTACCATGAGGCTAACAATTGGATATTTTCCCTTCTTCAAGCACAAGACAAGCTTTGCAGTCTTGGTTTCAAAATATCTCAGAAAGCCTTTAATATTCTCATAGGCTACTAAAACTGCTCCAAAATTTGTTCCGGTTTTTAAAAAAGAAAGCAATGGTGAGAGAGGTGGTAGTGTGTTTGCATTTAAAAAAAAAAAAAGGATATTACAACTACAAGAATCTGTGAAGTTCTGAGTACCCAAGTTATAGAAAAGAACAAATGGTGCCCAGGGAAATTTATTCTATAGAAAGCTAGTTTCTAGAAAAATCAAGGACACAGGAAAAACAAGGGAAGGAAGAAAAGTTCTGACTCATCTTCTATTATTGTAGCTACAATAGGCAGAGTGTTCATCTATACAGGATGTAGTTCCAGAAATGATATGACATAAGTTGAATTTGATTTCCCCAAAGAAACAGTGGAATAAGGGAGTTATACTATTGAATGAATACCTCAATTGAAACTTTTTATTAAAACAACCACATATACCATAGTGAATCAGTTATACATGCACAGTTAAGAGCTTTCGATATGAATATAAAATCAAATAAAAGGGGCAATGTGGTAATTAATTATATACAACTCTGTTTATTATTCTATTATATCACATTCATATCTTTCTTAATTATAATTCTTGCCTTATTTACAACAGCAATAATCAAATTTTACAGGAAGAGCTTCAGGAAATCGTGAAATCCAGAAAGTAATTTTCTGAGAAGATTATTTTAGGTGTTTCTCAGGATTCTGGAGGAAAAATTCAGGGATATTTAATGATTTTCTGATAAAGGCAACAGGGAAATCAATTTGCTTATATAATCTCATTATAAAAGTCCTCATGGCAAACATGACTATTAGAAATCTAATTATTGATTATTTGGCTGCTTCTGAAACAAAGTGTTTGCTTTCTTTTCTTTTCTTTTTTTTTTTTAGCAGCCATTTTATGTACATGAGCAATATCACCATGGACCTTTTTTTTTTTAACATTATGGAAGAACATTACCGTAAGAAGATTCCAACAGCTTTTATTTGTACTAATCTGATCATATTTTCCCTCTTTCTAATGTATTTCTTCACATTATCCCAGAGTGTTAGTTTGGTCTTACCCACAATGATAAGTATCAAAATTCCAAACCAGAATTTTTCCCGTATTCAGAAAACTCCATTCCTCTGTTACCCACTTACCATATGCACTGCTAATTCTACAATCCTTCACTTAGGCAGTACAAGTCTTGATCAGTATAAGCAGTTGGGGGAATGGTTCAAGAACAGTTCTTTCTTTATAAGCAATAGTTATACAGGGTCCCTGAGGGTGCTGGAATCTATCTCTAGGGGGACTGTCGGGTGGGCAGAAAGAGTGGCAGAGATCGCCCATTAACATTGCTTTTAACAATCATGCAGGTGTTCCCTGGGAGAATTAACCTCTATGTCTTCAGAAGTGGATGTAACTAACTGCTTGCAAACCAAACAGCATCTCAACTTCTGTTGTTCCTGGGGTGTCAGGTTTGGTTTTGTTTTTCCTTTTATAAATGAGAAGGAATAAGGGATGAATCTGGATAAAAGAATCATATTTCCAGATAAATCAGTTGTGAGTCTGCAATGGCCTTCACCAAACAACCATAACTGACCACAGTGTTAAGAAGGTGGTCAGATTGTTTTGAATAAAGATGCTTTGAGTTTTCCTGTTTGGGGAAGAAAATGACTAAAGAAAAAGATATAAAGAAAAATAAGTTAAATATTTGTACAAAAGTCATTTGGTGTTTTTCTAAGATAAAAACCACATCAATGAAGTCACTTAAATCTGACAAAGTAGAAAATGTGAGTCTGCATCACTTTTTTGAAAGTAAGCAGACCGATTCAAAGTCTAGTTCAAATTGAACAACCACAGAAATATATGTAATAACTGAAAGGCAGAAAAGGGAGAAAATTTAGATAGATTTCTGTCTGGAGTGTGACTATAAAAGCAGAGCTGCCTTGTAGATCAAGCACCCTCTAATGTCCACAGAGTGCCCACAAGGAGGCTGAGTGACCAGTTCAGCTGGGGCCGAACTGCCTGAGTGGAGAAACGGCCAGCTCCTACACAGCAGCTAGGGTGGAAATGACACAGGCACCTTGGCAGAAAAGAAAATTTAAGAGACCTGGTGAACTCTGAGGTTCCGAATTTACTTCAAGACACAAGAGCCATGAAGTCCCCTACAAACTGACATGAAGTTTGATGAGAGATTTGTATACTCTTTCATCAGAGACTCTAAGTATATGAAAGGAGTGAACACCCCTTTCTCCATTCCCTTAAACTCCTCCAAGTTTAACCTCTAGAGTGCATCAAAGAGAGATATTTTGCTATATTTATATTCTCTCTCTCTCTCGGGAACTCTTGACCTGTGCCAGGCTCTCTACCGAGCATTATGGGAGATGCAAAGTTAAGCAAGACGCACTGCTTTCCTCAAAATGTTAGAGTCTAATGAGAGAGATGAATACAGAAAATTAAAATATGAGTGCCTAAAAGTCATATACATAAAATCTGTGGGGTGTTAAAGGACAGAAAAGTGACACCTGGCAAGAGAACAGAAAAAGCTTTAGAAAGGAGGTGGAGATGGCTTTTGAGACAGGCTGTAAAAGATGTGTTGGTTGACAGGTTCAGATGGATTATGGGTCACAGAGGAAACAGCACAGCAAAGTAACAGAGGTAGGAATTGGAGGCATCAGTTGTGGAGGGAAAAGAGAAAAGAGGAGACATTGCAAACTACATTTTGCCATACAATAAGGGAAGATAAAATATTAAGGATAAGAGACCCAGATGTTTGAAAATGGAGGGGAAATAGTCTATTGAATTTACTTTTCTTTTAAGAGGAAGAAATAATTTATAAAACAAAGACACTAAATTTTCATTCCAAACACCCTAAAGACAACTAGACATCCTAAACACTCCAAACATTTTCCTTCATATCTCAAATATCAATATGTACTTCACATGTTCTCTTGTTTTCAGAAATTTAGACATATTCACATGTGGGGGAATTTTCCTCTAAAAATAACTAGTCAAAAATGCAATCTCATTCAAATAGACTTACTGTGATTCCACTACCTGCCCAGGAATGTGCTAGTTATTGGACAGACGTAATCAAAACAAGTTTAGGAATGCAGACTTGAACAGATCCCTGTGCATTCAAATTGCAATTTTATTGTTTACTAGTGACACTTGACAGTGAGGGAAAAGTGCATAAGAAAGCATTTGGTTGCAATCTGAAACAATGAGATGACTAAATGCCTAATGGAAATAGTTTCCAGAATCTTTCTTTAATGGCACTATCACATGTTATTTAAAAAAAAAAAAAAAAGTTGTGTGAGGAAACTTCTATTTCTAAAAAAAAAATGCAGAAACTATTAGAAAATAGATCGGCTAATCTCTAAATGAAACCCACTACAACTGAACTCATTTAGAAACTTGAACAGCACTATTTCTTGCAAGGTCACAAAAGAGACACTGGAAGATATTGGAGTGCTTTTTCTTCAAAGAAATCTATTGGTATTGACAAGGGTACAGGGCCTGAGTCAGCATTATTAAAATCATCATACAACCAAGGAAACACAGATAGCCTTTGCTTACACATGATCTCGTATTCAGAGATTTAGAAATCCCCACATGATTAAATGGATATTATAGTTTTCATCCAGATGTTTAAAATCTAGAAGATAACCACACTGAATTTCCATTATTTTGATCACATCTGTGCAGTCAGTTACCTCATTCTATTATCTCTGCAAATCTTTTGTCTCTACAAACAAGTTACCAACAAAAAAAGACACAGCCCTCAGGGCATGAAATTAAAGCCTACTTATCGCTAGTAAATTATTATAGAACAACATATCCGCAAGCTTTCTTCCAGAAAAGTTAATGAACTCTAACTTTAATATATTAGCATTACTTAACATGTATGGTAACAATTTACATGACATGTCTAATGTGTCAATAGTTTACAAAAATCATGAAAAGAATCAATTTAGCCAGATGGCCTTGCTCTGCTGTTATTTCTACTTATATTAGGCATCCTCATAAGGAGGTAGGGGTTCAAGCTATATTATTATTTGGGGTAAAACATGCAAAAAAGGACATTATAAAACAATTCATGTGTGCACACAGAGAGAGGATCAGAGCAACCTGTAAACTGGTGGCACTTTGACATTATGTTACCAAAATCTGTGTGATAAAGAGGCACTTAACAATGAGTGTTTCCTGTATTCAGGATTTTTAAACTGCCTACAATGTTCTTTTTCATAATATTTTTAAAGAATAAGAATACAGCCTTCTTTCAGTTCATTTAATATATTTCTGATGGCTAATCCAAATTCTGTAACTGTCATTTATTTTTCTGTGTATGCTGTGTGTTGTTCAATTGATAGAACATATTTATTGATTAGAAGCAACAATGTATATGGGTAGGCACAGGTGAAAGTTATATTAAATAGCCACCGAAAATAAACCCTAGTTTCAGCTGGAGTTTACTATAAAAAGAAACTTAGATCAATATATTGGATCACTCCCTCTTGAAAAGCTTCTGCAGCCTCTCAAAAGGCAATGTGACTCTGGAAACCTACTTTTGGGAATTTATCCTCAACAAATACTTAAAAGTACAGAAAAAATTTATGCTCCAAGATGTTCATTACCGCATTACTTATAAGAACAACAAATTAGAACCAAGTTATAAGTTAATGCTTCATCCATATGTTTTAATATTTTACAGCCATTAAAAACATTTTAAAATAATAATGACATCACATGTTTATGGAATGAAATGAATAAAATCAGATTACCAAATGTATATATGTATATACGTACATACACATATGCACACACATATCTATCATGACTAAGTATGTTTAAAGTATGCACAGAAGATGACTGGAAAATATGCACAAAAAATGGTTATTTCTGAAGTATGATTCTGTGAATGATTTTTAAATACTTTCTAGTAATTTTTGGTCTTAAGTAAAACACAAACTGAACCCGAAAACCTCAAATAATACTTTTATTTTTGCAATAATGCAATGTAGTCAATAGAAAATGAATTATAGAACCAGAAAATTTTGGATTGAATCCATTCAGTCTCTTACTAGAAATGTAATGTTGGCAAGCCAGTTAATCTCTCTGAGCCTTTGTATATAAAAAGTCCAGTATAATAAATATTATTTACTCCAATACTCCTAGCCTTTTAACTAAGGATTCATTTCTCTGTGAATGTCTAACGGGCTACTCTCTCCATAGGAGCAATGTAGAGAGTGATTCCTAAGAAGAGGCTCCGCTAACAAGATGGGGAATCTCCAGAATTCCACTGTACTTCATATGAAAACAACTGAAGAAAATGCCCAAATCACCCAGTCAGGGACTACTGAGTCTAAAATCTGATTAAGGGTATTATACCAAGATATCTATCTCCCAACAATTAAAAAAAGTCATATTCAAACCTCTCAAGAGTTAATGTTATGATCAGACACATAAATGATTTGTAATGATGTAAATGGTTTTCTGAAAAGCAATTTTGTAAATATTTATGAAGAGGAATACTCAGACTGCTTGTACTAGTAGTCTCAATTCTAGAAATCTATCCTGGTGAAATTATTCAAGTTAAGGACAGAAATATGTATTCCATGATATAATGGAACATATTTTATAGTTTGGGACAAGAGTTAATGTCCTACAGTAGGGGCATAAGTAAAAAGAATTTAAAAATCACATTTCTTAACTTTTTTATGAAACAAGAAGTAAAATACTAATTAAGAAAATAGCATACGACTGTCAACAGTAATGGGAAAATAAATTTAAAAAAATTTTAAAAAATAGCATACAAATATTATATTCAGTAGGTCACCATCATCTTATACATATGTGTGTATATACATATACAAATACACACATAAACATGCACTAAAAAAATGGAAGGAAACCAGACCAAAATGTTGTTAGTAGTTGATTATATGAGAATATAATGTTCTTTTTTATACTTTTCTATATTTTTCAAGTTTCCTACCCTGCCATATACTACCTTTACAAAGAAAATCTTAAAACTCATTTGTCATTTCTGTCATCTGAAAAAGCAAAAAACTGAGGCAAAAACAACACTTAAATGGTTTATGATGCCCTAATGAACGTGATCATCCATTATCTGTTCTCTTTTGTCACTCCTTCTTTACAATGTTCATCTCTAACTCTTTTTCTTGCTCTTATTCCTCTGTTTTCCATCTAATTCAATGTACCCAGGAGTTGTTACTCTTGGAATACACATAAAAGTTCTTTATGGAGTATCAAGATTTTCAGAGGAAAGATGTATGATATTATATCTTGAAACACAGTATGTTTCCTGATAGCGTAGAAAGCACTGGGCTTTGGAGTCCAACAGACCTGGGTTTGAATCCTGGTTAGGCCTTAAGTTTCCTCTTTTTTAAAAGAGGGATAAAAATTCCAATTCTGCAGATTTATAACAACAATCAAATGCAACTAAGGTAATGCATATGAAAACAGCTATCGAAGGGCCTGATTTTCAATAAACATTTTTCTTTTTCCTGTGCAAATTTAAACATTAAAAATGTAAACATTAAACATTAAAAACACTAAAAATTAAAAAAGTAGAAATACTCTGCAAAAAAAGCATTTATGAAAAATGATTTAAGATATAGTACATGTGTATCTGTATTCAATGTGTTACAAAAGCAGAACTTCTGAGCAAATGGCTACTGAGAATGAACATGCTAACCTTTTCTAAAGTCTATGCTATCTGTGAGGGAAAAAGAATATTTATTATACTTTACCAGAAAGAGCACCCATTTTTGCTATCACACCCTAAGTTCAGATTAGTATAGTTAAAAGCTAGATGTATAAAAAAATTGCCAAGGATTTTATGGGATTTTTATGAATTCCGCCCTCCCCGCTCTGCCCTGTGTGAGTTTTGGTCACTGGACTGATTGAGGTATAAAGAAGATCACTGGACAAATATTTTTTAAAATAAAGAGATCATTATATTTGCTCTAAAAAGGGGTTTACAATTCAATAATGTCTCTCATTCTCATTGGATAAGGTACCAAAGAGGTATCCCTCAGCAAACCAGTTTCTGTCCTTCAACGCACAATGAAGTGTGTATAAACATCCCCCACTCAATGGTAGTATTCTACACACACTTCTTAGCATTCTCTTTTGCTGACTTAGTATAACTCAAAGATCACTCCATGAATTAATGTAGACCTGTCTCTTTATTTTCTAAAAGGTTCCTAAATGTATATCATATTAGTGAATTGTTAGGTATTACCACTCTTTTATTATAACACATGTTGCAATGAATGCTTGAGGTATGTCTTTGCTTACATGTTCAATTATATGCACAGCTTACATTTAAATTTATATATATGGAAAGCTAAATTGTCCTCTGAAGAGGCTGAACCAATCTACAGTCTAACAATTCAAACTCTGGAGAGCCCTGGAGAATAAAGGAAATCTGCCTTTATCAATAGCTCCTATTTTTCACCCTTTTGCTATTATTGTTTGATCTCCCTCCAATTTTTCTGCTCATTTCTTTTCCCTGATAATGAGTTACTCTCGGCAACAGAAACCAATTCATACTAGAGGATAAATGACCACTAACATCTTCCTCTCTATTTCTTCCATAGAGTTTCCACTGCTAACATATAGAAGCTTTGAGCTAAAGCAAAGAAACTCATAGGATGCTATGGCCAAGTGTATGAGCTACAGGTTTTAAAGGTGGTTGGGTGTGAATCATGATGCTGCTCTACCTGGCTCAGTGACCTTGAGAAAGTTGTCTCTCTCTGTCTTGTCTTTCTCAATTAGTATATTTGTGTTTTAAAGTATTTACTTCATAGGACTATTGTGGGGATTAAAACAAGATAATACATACAAAAACATTTTTAAAGTCCCTGACATATTAGTAAAAGCTCAAAACTTTACTGTTGTTTTTATTAATTTCAGACATAAACAGGCAGCTGTAGCTCCCAGAAATAGTGTCAGTTTTCTTTGTAATTGATTTAGTTACAGTATGAGGTAGTAGAAAGAGCATAGGAAGGTCTATGTTTGAGTCCCTACCAAGCTACAAGGAAGTAAAATCCTAGGAAAGTAACCTTTACTTTCTAATCTCAGTTCCCTTGTCTATAAAATCTTGACCTCACAGGAGTCCTAGGAAGCCAGAACAAGAGAATGTATATATGTAATGAGCTTTGCTAACCAGAAAGCGTTGATCATATATGTTAATTATTACACTAGAAAATTTCCATCTTCGTCATAGATTATTGTTTTATTCTCGATTATAACCTATCAGGTTCATATTTGTTCATATAAAAAATATGTACAAGATTCATCAGCTATAAAAATAAATTAAAAAGGAAACTTGTTATGACATGTTTCTATTTAATAAAATTCTAGTTTTAAAAAATCAAAAGTTCATGGCTAAGAAGACATGGACAAAAATGTTTATGATCCTTTTATGTATTTTTAAATTGAGTTTTTGTGTTCCTAATTAATTTTAAAAAGAAATTCTAGGCTATGACACCAATCTTCAATTTTTTTTCTGGAAAAGTCCATTTTTAAGGTGTAATATTGGTGCCAAACTATTACGTAAAAATTGGACCTTACAATACAATTAAGAAAAAGAACAGTACATTATGAATGATCATAGCACACACAGAGCCAAACTTAATGAGAGATTTCTCCTATTCTTGAGTTATTGTCCTCAGGACTCTTAGGAATATCCATTCATTGTATGACATGTTTGAAAAGGAGTCCCTTCCCAATTAATGAGATGATACATGTGGAAAAACTCAGTAAACTGTAAAGAACTGCAACAGGCAGGATGTTATTATAATTAGTCTCACTAGCAAGATACCTAATAGGAATCTCAAACATGGTCAAACCAAATTTCAGATCCCAACCCCTCACCCAGAACTGCTCTTCCTGAAGTTTTCTCATCTCACTTCACAGTAACTCCATCCTTCCAGTTGCTCAGGTCAAAAACCTAGGAGTCGTTACTGATTTCTCTAGGTTCCCCTGCACCCCCCCAAGCCACATGTAATGTGTCAGTAAATCCTATAAGCTTTATCTTTCAAATATTTCTCACCACCTCTACTGCCCTCACATTGGTGCAGGTCATTAGCAACTCTTGCCTGGATTCTTGCAACAGGGTGCCGCCTCCTCCTTCTGTGTTAGATTTCTCCTTGTACTTCCTGGTCCCTAATTACTCATTTACTTATAATTATTGTTTGTCCCCTCCCTCATGAACATAAGCTCCCAAGGGAAGAGGATTATCTGTTTTGTTCACTTTTGCATCCCTTGTGCCTAGGATAGTGGCTGGCATGTAAAAGACACTATTTATATTTACTGATTAAAACAACAAGGGCCTCTTACCTGGTCTCCCTGCTTCAATTCTTGCTCCCTGCAATTTATTTTCAACAAAGCCTTCAAGGTATTTCTGTTAAAACCTAGGTAATATCACTCCTCTGCTCTCCATCTCACTCAGAGCAAATGCCAAAGTCCTTACAATGCCTGTAAGAACCTACACCGTCTGCCCTCTAAGCTCCCAAACTCATCCACTTTACCTCTCTGACCTCACCTCCCCCTCCTTTCACTAGCTCATTGTTTCATACCTCACCAGCCCCTGGGCTGTTCCTCAAACATGCCAGGCTGTACTGGCTGTTCCTTCTATCTGGATCACCTACTGGCTCACCCTTTCATTTCTGTCAGGTCTTTGTTCAAATTTCTCCTTCTCAGACAGGTTTTTTTCTGACCACCCTACTTATAGTTGTATCCCACCCCCACTACTCCAGACCACTCTGTTTTATTTTCCTATGTAGCACATACATATCATCCTCTTATATCATTCCTACCTATTATACTTACTATTTTGTTTATAGTCTTTCTTCCCTCTCTAAAATAAAAGCTCCATGAGATCAGGAATTTTTATCTCTTTCGTTTCTTGCTGAATTTTAGCACCTAGAACACTGCTTGGCACATAGTTGATGGCCAATTAACTATCAATTGAATAAATGAAAGAAGTGATATTCTCTCATTGGGTATCTAAACACACAAAGATGGTTAATCAGCGAGAACAGAACACATCCATTGTGAATTACTCAGATTGTTCCTTCTACTTGTCATGGTATCCTAAAGAGATCTGGCACAGTACCTCAACCTTTCTCCAAACAAATCAACAATACAAATGCTCTCCTTGAGAGACGGCAGAACTGTTAACTCCACCTTTACTCCTGTTTTTTCAGGGTACTGATAAGGATTTTTTCCCCATTAAAATGTATTTATTTCACAGGCAAAATTTTCCCCAAATATGCCTTACCCCTGTCTTTCTGGCCACAGCTGCAAAGTTGAGTACTGGTGCCAGAGGCAACTGATTAGTTTAAAAATACATACCCTGCTTAAGGCTGGCATCCATTTGTATTTCATTATAAGAGGATATTAAAATGGTGCCTTGGACTTTTAACCGTCTACAGCACAGTATATCTGTCACCCTAGTTCATCCTGACAGTCTGCCTAGGAGAGCGGGTAAGGCAGTTAGTGTCGTGCCCATTAACAGATAAGGGAGCCAAGGCCCAGAAAAGCTGGTAATATAGCAGATCCTAGGCATGATTTCCTACTTTTATTTTTAAACTCTTTTTACATGAAAATGAGTTTCGAACATACTGGTGAGATGTTGAACATGTGTACTTAATACCCTGTCATGATGTTTCTTCTTGCTAAAGTTGAGCTCTAATAAACTGATAAACAGGATCCAACCATCCTGTGGTTTTAATTTCTAAGAAAGTACATAATTTATGAAACGATATTTTTGCCCTAATTTTTTATCCAGTGATAATCCAATTTTAGACATACTCCCAACCCACAAGTTGTTTTCTGAAGACAAGTTCTACTCCTCTTTCAGACTTAAAATACCATAATGTTATCCCTACTAAACGGCTTAGTAGCCACCCCCTCCAAAAGAAATCTTTACCTGAAGCCCTGCGCCTGGACCAAACTCCCTCCCAAGACCTCTTGTAGCACCCATGCATGCCCTTGTCCCGGTGTTTCCATGCGAACGACCCATTTACCAGCTGTCTCCTTCAATAAATCCCACATTTCTTTAGAGCAGCATTAACCAACTCTGTATCCCGAGCAGTTAACATAGTCCTTGGCACGTGACAAGTGTTCAATAAATGGAGGCTAAATACATAGATGAAGGAAAGTAGTCATCAAAGATGATTGTTAAGAGAGGAGGTAGGGGCTGCTCCACTCCTGTTATTTATTGCCTTCCATACACTCGTGGCCCTTCTCCATTCCCTCACTTAGTGTAGAGATTAGAGGTAGAAACTGGATGTGACTCATCCCATCTCTTCCTTAGCTCTTTCTCTTAGGGAGACACACAGACATCTGGACCTCCATGACATCAGAGGAGGGCAGACCCCATGTAGGGAGGCCTGTGGTGGTCCAGTACTGCCAGTGACTAGGAAGATCTGCCTGTGTAATTTGGGGTTTCGGCATTAGGAAACACATTTGCCCAGAATCATAAACTAAATTCGCTAATGGCAGAGGTTATAGTCTGGTCTTCCATCTGATTTTTTCATGCATTTTTACCTATCAATTGGTTCAGAAATTAGGGCATAGAAGAGGATACTTTGTAGGGGTCCTTAAAAATCTTCTCAATATGGTCCAGTGGGCTTTGAGATTTTTAATTTGAGAGGCTTCTCCTATGCTATAAATGACAGGTTTCCCAGACTATCATTGTATTTTTAATAAAGGAGAAAATGGTAAGGTGAAATAACATACTGCTATGAACTCAGCAAATCTTACAAATGCCCAGAAGCTAAGGGCGAAAATTTATGATGATAAAACCTTCTATGCCATCAGCAGAACACTTTGTTTTGTCTATGTTTCTAGAACCCCATGATTCAAAAAGTAAGTATCAAATTACCTATGTTAAACTTTTTGGCCCCTCTCTCTTGATATTCTCCTTTTCCTCAAAACCTTTAAATGCTGCTCTAATAAATATGTAACCATATGAGTTGGATCTGCCAAGACCTCCTCCACACTTCTTCCCATAATGTTGAAAGAATGTTTGAGGCTGGGCACGAGAGGATGAGAGGTATCTTTCTATACAAGGCAGTTGACTTAATCCATGGAATGGAGCCCAGAAGTAAGGACCCAAAGGCATTGACTTGATGTAGGTGTTGGGCAGCTTCTGCATGTCCTACAGACATATTTCATCATTACCCAAGCCTCCAACCTTCCACTAGGTAAAAGTTTTGGTGGATAATAAAATGTTCCAATTTATTTCATGGTGGCGCTTATCATAGCTGATTTCATACAACTCTGCTAGGTAGGTATTATTACCCACATTTTATAGATAAGAAAACTGTGATTCCAGGAGAAACTAATAATTTGAAAGGTGGCGATTTGAGTCCCTATCCTTTGGACTTCAATAGCTGCACATGGTATTTCCACTCTTCTGCAGTGTTTCAGAAAAGTCCCATCCCCATTACTAGAAAATATGCAATGAATGCATAAAACGTTGAATTGAGAGTGGAAGTGATGACACGTTTACATAGATAGGGTAGAATATTACTACAAGGCTTTTATAGGACTGTGTCATTACCCTGTACAGATAAGGAGTAGACAAACAGAAAAGTGGTACACAGAGGAATGTACAGGGGACAATAAGCATATTTTTCTGACTTGTTTGAAGATAAGCAGGACAATAAGCAGGACACATCTATGAGCCTCTGCTTCTCAGAAGCTTCTTTTCTAAGCTGAGCTTCCAAGAACTGTAGACCAAGCCTAGTTTACTTCCTATGTCACTGGACACTCAGGGTTTTCTCCTTTGTTGGAAAGAGTTGAACCATTTCTTACCAAGAGAAGTCAGTCTCCCCAAAATTGTCCTTGGACCCTCAATTTTTTTGCTATAAAGCCAGAATCCATGCACAATGCCACTCACTTCTGCATGTGTTATCAAAATGATTAAATACTAGACAACCCAAAGCTCAGCCTCAGACACATGTCCATGAAGGACTCTAGACATTTTGGATTTAGCATCCCCAGAAATAAATGCAACGAACACGGTGTCAACAGAGGCTCATTTTTCTTCTCTGATCCTTTACTTCCTGCATCCAATGCCACTATGTCTCCAACATTGAAAGTAAAGAAACTTCACTATACTCATCTAAGTGGTTGTCCAATTCCAGAGCTTATGTCTACAAAACACCCCTCCTTGAGTTTCTCTCCACTCAACTTCTCTAACTGTTGCTCAAGTTCTTAATCTTAACATTTCTTTCCTGGTCTACTCTAATCTTGTCCTCAATAGATTTCTTACATCTAACCTCACCTCCTTTGAAGACCTCCTCTCATTAGGGTCACTGTCACAGTACATACCCTTTCCTACACTCTGATCCCTCTGTAAAGCTTTAGGATGGTGCTCATCCACCCTTTGTCAAGGTTAGGTAGTCCATCCATCACCTGGAAACTCTGTCTCTAGGCATCACTCTTTTTGTCCTTGTTCCAGGTATTAATAAAAGCCAACTTTGTGTGTTTGGGCTATTTCTATCCCCTTGTCGTCTCTAAAATATCAGAAAATATCTAAAGAACTGTTCTCCCTCTAATTCATCAAGTAATGCTTCCTATCATCCAAAAAGGTTTTGAAATCCTGTGTTGTCTGATCACACATTCTCAGGCTATTCAGAGAAGAGCCAAGTGTTCTCTTTTCTTTCCATCCAACTCTATCTTTTATCTCCTCTCGCTACCAAGCCTAGCCGTGAAACTTCCATGGCTACTAACTCATCAGATCACTTTACCAGACTCTTGGTGAATGCTCAGTGTACTTTGATCTATTTACTTTGATCTATTATTTTTTCTATTTGATGTAGGTGTATAACCTTTATGCTCATCAAGTACATTTCTCTTGGACTGTAAATTACTGGAAGGTGGGGCTCTACAGAAGTATGAAGAACGTTTTGCTAACAGAAATTCATACATGTAGATGCTGTTTGATGATCATGAGGGCAGCATTCAAAGCCACTCAGATAACATGCAAAATGTAATAATAGTTCATGAACTTGTTTTCAGTCCTGGGCATGTAGTTATACCTTTTTTTCTACCCAAACACCCCATCGTTTCCACATCTAGTATAGTTGGTAGAACCCTAGGGTGATGTTTCCTTTGATCTTGTCTTGTCTTGTCTTGGCAAACTCATGTTACAGTCATTGTTGGGGATCTGTGCCTATCGCTAAAGCCTATGCAGTGAGGTACCAAGCATGGGTGTGGATTCAAGTGCGTAGAGCTTTATCAGTGACCGGCGCCTTGTCTCAGCCATACTTACTTGGTGAGGTGGGGGAGGCTGCCCCTCCTTCTGTTGAAGTGGTTGGAGGCTTTGTGTCTGGCACTGGCAGAGGCACAGGCCTAGCCATCGGTGG
Organism: Pteropus vampyrus; assembly: GCF_000151845.1. NCBI lineage: Eukaryota > Metazoa > Chordata > Mammalia > Chiroptera > Pteropodidae > Pteropus > Pteropus vampyrus. Next base: position 412,132 of record NW_011888932.1, on the reverse strand, counting down.
TGGTGGTGGCGGTGGCAGCATTGGGGTGGGAAGGAATGGGTTGTGCACTTTGCCTTGGCTACTCCCATTGGGCTGCATGGGTGGGAACAAAACAAAACACACACAAGAAAAAGAAGAAACAGACATGACCCATTAAACAAAAGATTCCTTAGGCACCTTTTACGTAAATTACTAAGTATTCTAGCTGCTTGAATTCTTCCATGAGAGCATACAGATGAAGAATTATTGAGTTGTTCTTAAAGCAAAAGTACAGTCTCAGGCGCACATGCTCGATGCATCCTAAACTTATCTTTTGAATTACGCTGACCTTCTTTGCATCTGGCTCTGCAAAATGACCTGCCAACTTTTGATTGGAATGTTTCGATTCTGTATTGACTACCTTTGTCATCATTCTCATGATTATTAAATATTTATTTAATATACACGTGTTTTATAGATTGATTGCAGAACTATTCTGCAATCAATGTCTATTTGTCTATTCCATCATGTCTATTTATATAGATATAATAAAGTTTCCTAATTATGCATTTGAGATAAAACATATTTTATTTTCATGCTTCAAAGTTGATATTATATAACATTTAATAAATATGTTGCGAACATAAAAAATTTCTTACACATATTGTATAACATCAGGCACAGAAACTTTAGAATTCAGCTGTCAAAATTCTGTTAAGAAAAAAATATCACTTCTAATTTTGATTTAAATTATATAAGCATATGCCATAAGAGTCATACTTATTTGGCTGCCTGATGTTAGAACAACCAAATAACAGCTCTTAACAAACGAAAGTATCCCTCTGAAGAAAGCAATAAAATTCATTTTATTTTCAAAATTTTCAGAATGGTCCCATGAAGAGACCTGCCTTCAACTCTATAAAATTTTGATCAAAATGCAAAACTGGGCATTTGACAGTTATATAGGATGATGTCAAGATTAAAAAAAAAAAATTAGAAATTTAAAAGTCAGATGCTTGATACTGGTGGTCGCTCAGCTTTTTCATGGTTTCCCAAGTGGCTTTTCTGACTCCAGACTTCGGATGACACTAGTCAACCAACAATAACAGTTCGTATTTAGACTATAGTCCTGAATCAAAATTCAGTTGAAGGAGATGCTGTTGTCCCAGGCTTTTAAATTTCAGCTTAATAATTCTGCAAAAGCAGTCTCACTTCCTTATCAACATTCACTTATATATTTAGTATTGTTCCTCAAAGACTATCTCATCTGACAATCAGGATGCGGTGCTTTCTTGCCAACAAACTTGCCTGTGTGTTATTTCTGAGTGGGCTAAAAGTCCATAAGTGAATTCTTTAGAATAAGCCAAGCAAATGAATACACAAGCAAAAAGAAAAAGGCACCATATTGATTTGTTGTCTAGACAGAAATGTATCTGCTAACACATCATCAGACATTAGTCAAAGCTGCCTGTTCTGTCTCAGATATGCAGAATCAGGTATTTCTGCAAGGGAAGAAAATCAGTGATAGGGCAATGTGATATATATAATATTTTAAATTAGGCAATAATAATTATAGCTCATCTGTGGCTCATGTGCAGTTATTAGGAGAAAAAGAAAAATCACATTTGGCTTTACGCTGGTCATTATTTACTACTCATTATTATTATTATTTGCCTTGGGATACAGCTATCCATTGTAAACATTTAGTTCTATATTTGACATAAAATTTGTGATTTTTAAAAATCACTTTTACATTTGAAATATTATTTCAAATTGTGATTGTTTTGTTTATTTGAGAAAAAAATGAAAACATTCATTTGAAACTACTGAATACTGTTTAGCTTTACACAAAGATAAGTGGGAAAGATAACTACTTGCAGAAATAACAAACCATAATAAACTGTACTTCTAGCATCTTGAGTTCAAGTACTGGTCAACTTGATCTAAAGTGTTAGAAGACTGTATTTTTTAAAAAAATATCAACTTAGTTGATCTGAAACATCTGTGCCCCTTCATCCCCTTACCTCTCCCTACCACCCCCAATCATTATTTAAAATTATTTGTTTTTTCTATTTTGTTAACTGTGTGAGCCCTAGGGTTAGTATGCATGAGGTGGAATTATTAGCCCACAGACCTTAGAAGGTTATATAGTTCACCCTTGAGATGATTTATATCCATAAACTTGACAGTTGCGAACATAACACAAACACTGCTTTAAAACCCTGGCCAATCTCTCTTAGAGTAAGTTAACTTTCCCACAATCTAGAATAAATATGACATTTGCCTGCAATCAGTCAGCACAACATTAGAGCACAATGTCACATGGTCATAAGGTCTCCCCTTGTTATTTTTACATTCGGTTAATATTTCTAAAGAAATTGAAAAAAAGAGGTTTCCTTACATTGAGGAACCCCACCTGTCCAGCCTGCTGACCAGCATCAGGGCAGACAAGTTGGACAAACTCTTTCAGCGTCTCCTGAGGGTGATAGCGGATGGCTGGGTGTGAGAAGTAAGGCCCAGGCTGCTGGATAATGGGTGATGTTGGAAAATGAAGAGTCGATGGTGTTGCGTGTGGACTTGCTGTAGGAAAAGAAACAAGAGAGTTATGAAAGAAAAACGTGCTTTGTCACAGCTTTTAAACCTTATTCAACTTCCTTTTTCAAAAATTCTTCTCCTGACCCAATTTATAATATCACTCATGTGACTGAATTTAACACTGGATAGGTCTGATAGATTTTCTTCTTTAAGGCTCTAAGACAAACATGGAGGTTAGATTAGGGTAGAGTTTCAAGCTGTCTTTCTATTTTCAGTGGACATGAGTTATAAAGGCATTAATAATCCTTGGTGAAGCTGAAGATTATTCATTACCTTAAGAGCCTTTTTAATGAAGCAAGCAATAAAAAATGTATTTGGTAGATTAGACCTGATTTAACTGACATTATGTATGACAAATTCTGGTTTGCACATATGGATCCCCTTTCATGCTGAGCTATCCATAGACAATAATTCATTGTTAAAAGTCTTATACCCCTTTCAAGGAAATTTCTAGGGACTAATTCAGGATGAAATTTTTTGAAGTATGTAGTAAATGATCACTTAATGAACCTGTGCAATTTCAATGCCTCACTTTACATGGAAGGTTTATGTTGTCCCCCCTCTCCCCCGCCTTTTTTTTTGCCATTTCAAAGCCAAACTCAGAAACGCATAAATGTTAGAGCAGGGGAACCCATGGGCTGAGTAGACGGTGACCCCTGCTAAACTGTTGGCCCTCCACTCATAAAACTGATAAAAGACTCAGACCGGTATTACTCCTTTATATTCGAACTCTGCTAAATTTCATTGGTACAAGAAGCAGCTTACATTAGATTTAAAAGCTTATATGAGGTGCTGAATAATTTTTCTGAGAGAACTTCTGCCCTTGAGCTGGAAGGCTGATTGATAAAACCTGCTGCAGGATAACAGCAGCACATGGGAAGGGCTGAAGATACTCAAACCAAGTAACGCCGAGTTAGCTCTCACTTCTCCATGAGGGCCAGAGAAACAGCTCCCAAGTAAAAGCAGATGAGAGTATTTATCTTTCCTTACTTTTTGCAGTTTAAATCTTTAAACTCAAGGAGCCCCTGCAAAGAAAAAACAAAGGAATACCCAAATTTTTGGAGAATAAGACTTTCCTAATACCAAGAGTGACTCATAAAACTGAAGAGGATCCTAAGCAAGACAGGCCACATTTTCTACCACTGTCCCATTGGCATGGCTGAGGGCTATAAGAAAAGATGTCTTCCTATTGAACCCTGGGCGCAGGTTCTTTGTTTCATACTAGGATATATTTAGAACTGCGGCATTTTTTTTTACCAATAATTTGAATGGCTAGGACTTTGAGGTTCAGAACAACATCTGTACTTTTTAAAGGGTGAAAATGGGGGTTTGGAGTAGAAGCAACAGTCCAGTCCACATCTTGCAGATGACCTGATGGGACCCTTTCATTCATGCAACCTTTAACCTATCCAATAAATATTCATAGCCTCCTACTTTGTGCTTGGGATACAACATTGAGCCAAACACAGACAAAGTTTTGTCTTCCGTCATACAGTTGAGGGCATCTTGAACATAACCTATTCAAACCAGAATTCTTGTCACTTTCTACCCCTCATACTTGCTCTTCTCCCAGTCTTCTCCGTTTTAGTAAATAGTTCTCCCATTCAATTAATAGTTCAATGTTGTATCCCCAGAATAGTATCTGGCACTCAGTAAATATTTGTTGAAGGTACAATGAGGGATTGAATTAATGAGTAGTTCAGAAATTAATAAAATCACCATACAAATAAATACAGACTTCAACCTTTTTGTTCAAACTTTGTTGTTATTTGTTTTTCACCTGCCAAAAAAGCCAGGGAGTTTGTAGAAAAACAGGTCAAACTTAGGAATTCATACGATGAATGATAAATCTTGGGATCCATTTTTGTCTCCAAGTTAAAATACAAAAGGTGAAAAGTTAATTGGCTCCTGGTCATCTCTTACTCTGCAATTCGTGCTATTGGCTTTAAAAAAATGAAAGGAATTTTTTTCCATCTGATACGGTATGTTCTTCCTTGCTGGTAGCAAGAAACTTTGACCTAGTGCCCTTCATTTGACTGAATAGTTATTAGTTAGAGATGGAATGTGGCATTATCCAAATGAGGCTGGGAACATACTGAGCATAACAAAATGACACACTCAACTTTTGCAGCATGCCAACCACAAAGGTGGCAATTCTGTTGTTAAGAGCCCCTGTGAAGAAGACCTTAATGATAAAGTGGCAATGCTTCAGGTGCTCAATAAACTGATGAATGACTGTTAAGATTATGAAACTGTGGTGACCAACAGAGAATGCTGCCCAAAGGAAAAAATTCACTTGAGCAACAGGCAGATCAAAGTTAAACTTAATAGAGAAAACAATTCAATAGGATCTTGGAATCCCTCCCTTAATTGTTAATAAACATTCTTGCCCCCTTTGTTATTTTGTTGTTAAACATGTAAAAGAAAATCATTAACAGCTTAAATTTAGACCTTAGTTTCTTTGTTACATTTTACTAAAAATAATTTATTCACCTTTTCCTTGTGGCCTAGAGTTTATTTTAACACAAACCTGAGAATACGTGGTACTAATGGAGTTCATCCTACAATGACTAATTTATAAGAATCAATTAATTCTTAATTAATACCAGGAAATCATTTAGCCTGTAGATTCAAATTAGACAATTGCCAAGTCTGCATTTCATAGGGTCATCCTTCACAACCCCTGCTTTCTCATGCCTTGGACTTTCTGGTTCAGCCATTAGTTCACTGTAGAACTGGATATAAATCATTCGAGATCTTGAGCTTTAATTTCTTCAGACAGAAAATAGTTGTGTTACAGACATCACAAAGTTCTGTTAAACATTATGAAATACATGCTATTTTTCTGGATACTCTGCTAGTTGTAGTCATTGCTCTAAAGCTCAGACTTAAGGTTTCAGCAATGTCAAAATTTGGTTTTTCTTCTTTTGTATTTCTTGTTTTCTCTCTTTTATCTGAAATTAGATGTTTTTAGGGTACCTATGTTTTCATCTAAGTAGTTTCAAATCATCTTAGAAAATGTCGAGGGGTTAAATGAATCAAGCAATCAATTATTCAACCAATAAAATTCATTAAATGTATTTTGACACTGTCAGATCAGGCCCTGTAAAAGAGAAACTACCATTGTGAATCTGGCATGGTGCTAATGTAGTGCACAAAGAATGATATGAGTCCAAATTTTTGATGGAGAAAAACACCTCTTATGGATGTGTGTGTGAGTAGTTGACACAATAAAAATGATAGCACATTATGTAAATGCATATTTAGATCTTTTAAAATGTGCATTATTTACTTGAGAGTCAATAAAGGCTTTTCTCAAGTGGTTACAGTTTATTGCAGTGCATCCATCTGTATCTATGTTGATGTTAATACAATTTTGTGTATTAAAAGGCGCTACAAAATTAGCTGCTTCTGGGGTCTAATACTCTTAGGACCCTAGGCCAGGAGCAGCAGAGTGTCACTCCCCTCTAGACAGATCTCACTACTGGTCTAAACTTTAACCACAGGCCAGACTTGTTTCAAACAACTGCCTGGGCTTTTCACAAAGAAAATACAAATAAGATGGGAAGGAAGGAAATCTGATCAGGTTTCTTGGCTGGAATGGCACTGCCTATGTATGTATTCTGAACCAAGTCACCACAATTAAAGAAACAGAACCAGAATTTCCCAAAAGGTGTAAGGCTCAGTTATTTATTACAAAATGATCAATTTACTGGATACTTAACAAAAAGAAAGTAGGTCAGGCAGGTTAGTTTACTTGTTTGCATGCGCGCGCGCACACACACACACACACACACACACACACACACAATTATTTAGAACACTCTCAGCTTTAGTTTGCAAGAGAAAAATTTAAAATTTAATATAATTAAATATACATATTAACATAATATAATATATAAATGCTTCCTCTTTTAAGGTAGAACTGGTTAAGGCTGGGGAAGGAGAAGGTAAATGTCATTACTGTATTATTGTGTATATTGAGAGACTTATATGATGCAACAAATGATTCTTAGTCTGAGAGTTCACTATATGGAGGTTATATGTGCCTTTAGACACATATTCTAGCTCAAAGAAGATGGTGCCAGGGAGGGGTGGCCTGATAGGTTGGGAACATTGTATTTCATTCTAAGTTTTAGGAAAGAAAAAGAGATAAAAGTAATCCTCCTTACCATTTTCAGCGATTTTGCCCAAACTCAATCTCCAAGAATTCTAATAGCCTTCCTACATTTTCCCTCAAACCAAAATTTCATGGGTTGAAATATGTTGTATTTAACCCTGACGTTGTCTTAATCGCTTTATTCCTTGTCCGTGAACTGCTGCAGATTCTCACAGACTGGACAGAGGGTCAGATTCTTTTTGTGTTAGGGATTGCTTCCCCGCACCAGCCCTTAAATCCTAGTCTCTCTTCTGTGGAAGACTCCTTGAAAAGCTGTCAAGAGAGTGGCACAAAAATAAAATCCAATCCCTTTTCAGGTGCAGTGTGCTCTTAATGCAGCATCACATATGGCCTTCTTCCTTCACGAATAGAACGATCACTCCTAAGCCCTAGTGTTTGCAAAACTTCACAGTCTTCCCATTAATCAACACTAAGTCAGTAGCAACAGGTGAGAATCCAAACTGTTTCTCTCTGTTAGCACCGTTACAAGAAAAAGTGACTCATCTGTCTTCAGAAGGAAGATGTTCTTTAGACAAAAATAACCATTTCCATGGAGCAAAAGGTGGCATTGAGAACTCCTGACTACTCATATTTAGAAGTAAAGATTTTAATAAGGCAGAGCTCTAAAAAGAACAAAGAGGAAAGAAAAAACCGCACTTAAAAAAAAAAGCTTTCCATGAGGGCAAATGGACTGCAATTGTTTGGGTTGTCAACTACTATGTACTTTGCTTCTTCAGAAGTTCAAAACCACAACATATAACACCATTATAGCCAGCCTAAAGCTGAGAAATCTATCTTAATGGTCCATAGCTATTATTATAAATCATGCATGAGTCAGACCTGTCATTTATGAAAGCCTAGAAGTTTGAAGTTATGGGATTTATTTTAACAGAGAGACAGGGAAAGGGGAATGGGCAATGGGTTTCGAAACTTTAGAAGGCAGAATGTTTTCTGAATAACAAATCTTTGACTCAAGGCAAGCCAAGGTTTTCAAAACATATAGTACATATTGTGAACATTACCAAGATGCATGTGAAAGAACCTGGATATGTCAAATGAGAGAAATATATGACATTGCACGATGACTTGGAAAACACCAGCATTTTTATATTATTGCTACCAGACAAAGTGACTTTATTCTACAGTAGACTTCCAAGATGGTTCATATATTTTATTCCATTTGAATTAAGGGGCTCTTCAGGGTGGAAATCAAATTCCTATGTCTTTTGGAAAAGCAGATGAGAGGGAGAGAGGGGAAGAGGGAAGGAGGGCGGGGAATTGAGAGGGAGAGAGAGAGAGATACACGTAGGTCGGCCAAGGTCTTTTAAAATTTTATTGAGATCAATTTGAGCTACTTAAAGACTTTCCTGCTCAAAGGCCTTGGCTTACAGTCTAGACCAGGAGTTGGCAAACATTTTCTGTAAAGGCCAGAGAGTAAATAGTTTAGGCTTTGCAGGCCTTATGGTGTCTGTTGCAATGACTCAACTTGCAACTATAGTACGGAAGTAGCCATAGATATTACATAAACAAATGAATGTGGCCGTGTTCCAACAAAATTTTATTTTCAAAAACAAACAGAGGGCTGGATTTGACTTGTGGGCCAGTTTGCTGGCCCCTGGTGTAGACCCACATAATTCCTGTTCATTCTCCAAACATCTGCCACTGCTTTTGACTGAGCACCTGACAATCACTGCTCCTTCTACCTTTTCCCTACCAGACGGTATCCTTGTCCTGGCCGTCCTTTCTGCTGAAGCTGCACCTTTTTGAAGCTTTCCAAAGCAATCTGCTTGCTTTCGATATCTCCACTAACTATCCACTATTGCTTTTCCTTTTTTCTTTATTGGGAGTTTGTACCTTTTGGCCACCTTCTCCCATTCCACACCCCCCACCCCGCCCCCCACCACTGTAGCTCTTTGATTGTCCCTTTTCATCTTTATCACACCAACGTGCTTTGGTCTTTGCTGGTTTCCTATACCTGTGTGTATATCATTTCAAATTAAATACATGTGTCAGAAAAGTAGAGTGGTATAATATGAGGACCACGGGATTTGGAGTCAGGTAGACATGGTTAAATTCTAATTCTATCACTTAGCAGCTGTGCTTCAAGTTTCTGAACTTCTCTGTGACTCAGTTTTGCCATCTGTAAAACAGGGCTAATGATAACTCATAGGTTTGTTATGAAGATTAAGTGAGACATTGTATATAAGGCACATGGCCTAGTTCTTGACTATATGGTTAAGTGATCAATAAAGAGTTTCTTTTAATGGTAATACCATTATAGGTAAGGAAGGAGATGGAAAATGAAGAAGTTGTAATTGCTCCTATGTGGACCTGTTCTGACTGCAGAATACACAGGAGGAAAGAGAAGTACCTGTTGCCTGTCTCTTGGACAAATGAACACATAAAATTAGTGAAAGAGTATGTACTATCATTATGGATATGACAGGAGGGTCTTGAAAAAAAATTCCATAAACAACAAAATGTAAAACCAAAGCAACGATAGCAATAATCTTGATCTTACAGTCATAGATATAATGGCCTATATAGGTTCTTTTTCTGAACAAATGTATTTTGAAACCCTACCTTTGCTTAAATATCACATTCTAACACTTAACGTAGAAAATTAGAACTACGGGGCTATCTCCATTTAAGACTCTATTTTTCACATAGAATTATAACCCTTAAGCATTCATATCTCCCTCCCTCCACCACGTAGACTCCTGATACCCAGGCACACTTCTGACTTAGCCTTTCTGAGCATGGCCTCCTCATGGTCTCCCTGAACCCACATACAATAGAAATCTCTATCATTTCCTTTTTAAGGCCCACCAAGTTAACTATTGAAGTTATTTATCAGAGATATAGTACATGTTAAATGTTAAAAAAAAGTTTTTTAGAAGATCTGGGGTACTTTTTAGGAAAATTTTCTAATTAAAGGGACTTGCGTTTTTGTTTTGTTTCTATCACTACCTGGCTTAGAAGTGTGGGCAACTTCTCTCTCTAATTCTTTCATCTGCAAAATGAGGAGTCTGAACTAAACAATTGCTAAAGCTCACCAAGCATTAAATTCCAGTTGGTGTATAGAATTCAATCTCTGGGATAACATTTACAAATAATTCAGTACAATCGATGCATAGTAATAACACTGAAATCTAAAAAATCTGAAACAAGAGAATCCTTGTGCCTGTTAAAAGAAATTATTTTTCAAAATGTATCTGCGATATTAAGTCCTAAGGTATATAAGACTCAGTCTCTAAGATACCTTGGCTTTGGGAAGGCTGTAATATTTAGAGTTTAAAAAACCCTGAGTGCTGGTTCAAGCTCCATGAGATAGAGCCCCAGCGTTTGGATTCTGACAGGACCTCTTCTCCAAATCTACCATATTTATGCACTAATTGCCTAAGTTGCCATAATGGCTGATGTGAAATGCTTTCAAATACCACACAACAGCTGTGATTATTGGAGATATGAAGAGTGACTGTTTAATAAGCAAAGTTGACAGGATTCCAGTTTCATGAAGGGAACTTGAGCTTTTACATAATATGCAAGCAATACAATGAGACAAGAGATGAAGAATAAAAAAATAAAACACAACATTAAAAAAACCCACCACCATAGATTGGATGATTACAGAGGTTAACAGAAATAGGCAGGGAATTCACTAACGACACGTTGGAAGTGCACTGGAATTATAAACTGCAGTCCTGTGAAAGAGAATTTCAACGTAAAATTTGTGGAAGTGCTAGAGTCCCTTGAGATATTACCAAGTGCTGGGACCTGTACTGTTTGCAGGTCTTTGCTGACATTAAAAAACAAAAAGGCAAAAATAAGCAAATAAACAAACAAACCTCAAGACAAATACAGAGCCACCTATTGATTTGCAGCACCCCAACCCCATCACCAATTATCAGGCTCACATTGCAGTTTAAGTTCCTATTTCTGAGCCTCATAATTACTAAAGCATAGGGTACTTTCAAAGTATCGTGCTGAATTCAAAATATCTTCCTGAAGTCAACTTATAAAATTTAAAGACTCATTCCTACTGTTGGTAGATTTCAAACAATGGGAGGAAGCATGAAAAAAATCAGTCAGTCCAGTGTTTGAAGTCGGGGATCAAGTTTTTTTAAATTTAATTTAATTAAAAATTTAAATTAACAGTTGATATACAATATTATATTAGTTTCAGGTATACAGCATAGCTGTTAGACATTTACATAACTTACAAAGTGATCACCCCGATAAGTTTAGAATCCATTTGACACCACACGTAGTTATTATAACAATACTAACTATATTCCCTATGCTGTACTTTACAGAGGGGATCAAGTTTTTATCCCAGGTTAAATATCAACTAGCTCGGTGCCAGACTCCTATGCTCCTTAGTTTCCTCGACTGCACAATGGAAATTTTATGTCTTATATGGGTTTTAGAGCTTGATTACTCTGGGTTTGAAATCATTCACTCCTTATGTTAATGTAGGCAAAGTTATTTAACATTTTCGAGCCTGCATTTGCTTGTGTGTAAACTGGGTAAAATAGCATGAATGTGAAAAATTTTCCCAAGAATTAGAATTAGTGTGTGTAGATGCCTAGTACCTTGGGGGCTCACTCATGTAAAAAGTATGTGTTGACTATGTTGCACACCTGAAATTAATACTGCATGTCAACTGTAACTGAAAAATTAAAAAGTCTGTGTTGAGAATCTATTATGTGCCAGACAGTATGCTACACTCTGGTTTATTTATTGTTCTTAGAATTGTTTTTTTTTTAGAATAAATTAAGATATACGAAAAGTAATCAGGATCATACAATGCAATATGACAGCATAAGATAACTGGGAATCAAGAACTATTTTCCCACTATGGAAAACAATATGGAGGATCCTCAAAAAATTAAAAATAGAACTACCTAATGATCCAGAAATTCCACTCCTGGGTATTACTTGAAGAAACCTAAAACACTAATTCGAAAAGACATATGCATCCCCATGTTCACTGCAGCATTATTTACAACAGCCAAGATATGGAAGCAACTCAAGTGTTCATCACTAGATGAATGGGATAAAAAAGATGTGGTACATGTATATACAATGGAATATTAGTTGGCCATAAAAACAAATGAAATCTTACCATTTGTGACAACATGAATGGACCCAGAGGGTATTATGCTAAGTGAAATACGTCAGACAGAGAAAGACAAATACCATACAGCTTCACTTACATGTGGAATCGAAAAAACAAAATAAATGAACAAACAAAACAGAAACAGATTCACAGATATGGAGAACAAACTGGTAATTGCCAGATAGTGGGGGTGGGGTGAAATAGGAGAAGGGATTAAGAAGTACAAATTGGCAGTTACAAAACAGTCACGGGGCTATAAAGTGCAGCATAGGGAATACAGTCACTAATATTGTAATAACTATGTATGGTGCTAAGTGGGTACTAGACTATCGGGGGGATCACTTTGTAAGTTATATAAATATCTAACTACTATGCTGTACACCTGAAACTAATATAATATTAAATGTCAAATATAAATGAAAACAATAAAATAAATTTTAAAAATTGTTGAACTGCTTTCAACTGTTTTCATGGACCTGGAGGTCCGTGGCATGGACTCATTATCACCTTTCTAAAGCCAGGATTCACTTGTGCTCTGCAAGCCCTAAGTCACTGGGTTAGCGAGTGAGCTGAGCTCAGCCCAGTGCTCAGGACAGCACCATGTTTAACTCCTGCAGTGGACTTGCCCAACAGTCCTTCACCCTTTCCCCTGCAAACAGAGCTCTAATGTTTCTTTGGGTAACTATCCTTTCCTCAGCCTCAGTCTGTGTGGTTGGGATGGATTTAACTCTACCTCCTGACTCCATGGATGGGCATGGGACTGAGACCACACCAGTGAGAACCCCCGTTACCTTTTAAACATAAGGATTGTTTTAAAAGTGAGTAAATGACCCAAACCAGGCCAATCAGAGCTGTCAATATCCAGGCAGAGGACCTTTCCTCCATCCACTGTGAAAAATTGGGATTGTAATTCCCACCAGGGAATTATGCCTAGAGCTGATCCCATTATTCGTGCTACAATCTGAGATTTAACCTAAGAGTGAAGTCGAGGATGGCAGATTCGAGAGAAAGAGTTATACAGATTTCTGAAGGTATCATCTGGGCATCTGGACCCAGCTCTACCTGATGCCATAAGCCTCTGGACTTTTTAGTTACATGCACCAACTCAACGATTTTCTTTTGGGGGAGTAGAGGGGTGATTAAGCAATTTTGGTTGGGTTTCTTTCACTTGTAAGAATACTTTACTTGAAAGAGTCCTTATTAACACATTCTCTGTTCCTTACTGGGTCTGTAACTATTCAACAACTTGTATTATGGTATCCAAGAATTTGGGGATTCAAGAAGGTCTACAGATATCCCTCTGGGATACCAAGGTTTCCTAAGTTCATATTGCATGCCAATAGAAGGGATCCACACAAAACAACCCAAATAAATCCAAATCCCCACAAATCCTTTAAATACTTGCGCTATATCATCCCTTTTGTGCATGTCCCTCTCATTAATCTCATTATAGTAATAATTATTTGTTTAATGTCTGTCTGTTCTGCTAGATTGTAGGGGCAGGACTGTCTTGTCTAGTTTATTTTTTACAGCCTAGCATAGTGTTTGGCAGATGATAAATACTCAATAATTATTTGCTGAATTGATTCTTGTAAACAACAGACTCTTGTAAACAGTGAAGGTGCTTATCCCTTTAGCGAGAGCCATATCTGAATGAAGACATGCCACAGCAAAGTCTCCACCGTGGCTAAAGGGCTACCCATGGGAGAGGGCCCACTTGCTTGCTGGGGAGGTTCCCCTGTTCTTCCAGCCGTACAAGAGTGATGAGATAAGGTAACTGGGCTGGTTCACTTCCCTGGGAACACACCTTCTCTTCTAGGTATACATGTCCCCTCCCCACCATGAGGAGACACATACTCTCCTTCTGGAGCCACAGGAGCAGGTAGAAAGAGAGAACTGGGGATAGGGAGTAAGGAATAAAAGACATGAGAATCCTTTCAACAGAACCACATACAAAGAAAGCAAATAATGCTATGTGGACAAGGGAAATCTGAGTGATAGTTAACATGTAGTAACATACTATGTATCAAGCCCTTTCCATATGTCATTTCACTGCCTTCTCCTATTAGAGCCTTAATGTTTTGTACAGGTGGAAGAACAAAGGTCAGTAGAAGATAGGAGACTTGCACAAGTTTACACAGATCTCAAGTGGCTGGCCAGGGTTCGAATTCTGTTCTGGCCGACTCCACAGCCCATGCTCTTTCACTGCACTCTGATGCTCCCATTTGAATTATTTTTCAGAGGTCAAATGGTTTATTTCCTTTCACAATTCTTTGTTCACAGGTCCCTTATTATTATAATATAACCTGGCCACTCTGATGTTCCAGAAATGTGTTTTGCACATAAGAAAAAGGAATTGTTTGGGGTATAAAAAGCAAGCGTCATTTAATATGAAGAAATGGCAAATGACAAATGTAAATTTACCTCAGAAATATACATTTTAAAAACGTTCCATACACATGATTAAATATACTAGTTTCAACAATGCAAAGGATGCCGCAAGAAATGGGTGACTTTCCATGATATTGCAACCATATTAATAGGACCGTACTGTCCCATTTTGAATATCAGTGCTCACCCTCCTTTGCCTACATGGATGATAAGCTGATACTACATAAACATTGTTAAAGCTACAGTTTCATGCTACAGTAATTCACTTAACTTTAACATGATTTATGGTTCTGTCAATAGGGGAGGTTGAAAACCCTGCACTGAAACTTAAATATAAGCTTCATATTTAAAACAGCAATTTTGAATTGTGTGTGTGCGCGCGCACGTGTGTGTGTGTGTGTGTGTGTGTGTGTGTGTGATATAAGAAAACATTCCACATAAAGAGGAGAATGCAAGTCCAATACTGAATTTTTCTACTCTACTCTGAAAAAAGGAAAATAATTAAGCCTAAACATGGAACCAACATTATATTAAGCTATTAAGCTAAACCAGAAAAAAAGAACTGCCAGAGATTTATCTGATTATGTGATTTATAGTGCAAGTGATACCCAGAAGTCTAAGCAATGAAGAGAACTTCTAAGAAACCTTGCTCAGAACCATTGCCTTCACTAAGTAGGCATGCGCGGGTCTATGGTGAGTGTGTATGTGGGGCGGCGGGGGTGGGGGGGGGGGGGGGCGCGGCGGGCAGGGAGGTGGAAAGGAATTCCAAGGGACAGCAGCTTCTTTTGTTAAGATGAGTTTAAATCTAGGTCCACATGGTTAGTCACCCTATTCTCTCTGGCTCTCACCCCAGGGGCATTTTGCCTCTTTAAGGGATTAAGGATCCAATTGGTTTTACTGCTCTAACCTGTCCTCTTTGGGACAACATATTAACAGGATTCTACTGCAGAAGAGCTCTCTTTAGAAGTTTGCTGAGGGGTGGCGGTGGGGGGTAAGGGGGATGACAAATTAACCCAGCAGGGTGTCCCACACATCTATCTCAGTACAAATTATTAGTGTAATAGAGCTTTTAGTTATGCATTTATCCAGTAATTATTGAACAGTTACACAACACCAAGCTGAGCATCCATGGCCCTTTATGAGGTTTGCTCGGTGGGTGGCCTTACAGTTAATTTAGGGTAGTTCTCCACTAAGCAGTTCCCTTGCAGACAAATTAGCTAACCAGCCTTCTCCTTTAAATATTTTCCATGTCACAGTGAAACTCTTTACAATACAATAAAGGTACAGTTTTAATTACACGCTTCCTGACTTTTGTTTAGTCGTAGTTTTAAAATGTTTGCTGGCATTGTTTTTTTCCTTTGGCTGGACAGTAATAGCTGGTTGTAAGTATCTGCCTAATGAATTTAATAATTTCCTGAACTGGGACTTAAAGGGCCTTTGCTGAAAAGCTGCTTTTCCTCTTTACTATCCAGTTCCTTCAAATCCCATCGACAACATTTCCCATCAGGTTAGGCGCTGGCATTTGAGCTAACTTTGACCAATGTTCACAAGTCCATTTACTTCTCTTTTCAATGCTCCTCAAAGGTGCTACTTGTTAGGTCTACCTAACAAGTACCTGCATTTAAAAATCAATTTTGGCAATTCTTTTTGTAGAAAGACAACATAATGTTTTCTCAAATGACATACTCCAATAATAAATAAACACCTTGTGTCTGTTGGCAGATTATTTCAGAGCCTTGTTAGCAACAGGTACTTAATTGCTTCTCATTTTCCTAAGATAATTCAATTGCACTAAACCAGGAGAGAAAAATTAGATTCGGCTCCATTGAAAGGGGCACCAGCTCATTCTACAACTAAGTGAAAAGCTTTCCTAAAAGGCACAGAACTTTGCAGATATGATACTAGAAAGCTAAACAAATTTGCTACTTTAGGTATAGTGACCTCTGCCAAGGGAGGGGCACCATGGCATGATAACAATAAAGCACTAGGGAATACTCCTTCGGGAGAGTCCTTAGTTTGGATGGAAAAATTTATAATACTACAGCAAATATTCCATAAAAAGTAGACCAAATCATTTGGAGCTCAGCGTTTTCCTTGATGACTATCAAGATAGAAGTTCTTAATTAGAACCAAGCAAATATATATCGAGCATTTATTCAACATGCTATGCGCCTCCGTCAATGCTGCTAAAAATACATGGACTTGAATAATATATTATTATTACACGTGGGGCATGGAAAGAACTCCCCTGTTATTCCCGAACTTTTTGTTTTGCCTTCAATCAAATCCATGCATTCATTCATTTATTCAACAAATATTTATCGAGTGCTTTCCTTACGCCAGATACAAGGCGGAGGGATACAAGGAAGAAGAATAAAGATGTGGCCTCTGCTCTAACAGGCCCCGCTATCTAGAGATAACTGTTGCTTTCCTATTTTACCCCTCCTTCCTTGCTCCTCTATTATTGTCTATAAATCTACACTCCTCCACCCTACCTGGTGACCTCAACTTCCTGGGAGGTGATCTTCATTCTCATAATTCTCCTCAGTATATATTTTTTGGCCCAGCTGGGAGACACTGTTAAACTGCAGACCCTCATAGGTTTCATCACTAAGAGTGGGTTCCTTGTTTGGCCACAGGATCATGGAATTAAAGAGGTTTACAGAGCATGTGAACTTCTGACTACCACTCCAAACAAAAACTGGAACGATTCTTCGAAGGCTACACAATAAATTTTGGTTGATGTGGCTATTGTTTTAGTATATCTTACCCATATTTTCAGAATCAGGGCAATTTTATTTCTAAACTCCCTTTTGTGTATGTGTATATTTGACTCAAAGAAGTGGAGGTTTAGCCTCCTGCTCACATGTTGTACCTCTCATTTCCTCAGTACTTAGTTACCTGAAAGCATGACTTGTCTGCTGTGGCTTTATTTTGCATGCTCACAATGAGAAGGTACTCTGTTTGAGAAGAGGGGTTAAGTCTCATGCTCGTTTGGACTTGTACAGTGTCAAATGACACAATAGTTCTCTATCAGGATGCCCTTATCCCTGACAGCACTCCTTGCTCCCCCTATCACAGCAATACAACTGCTGGTTTTCTTGTCCTGTCATCTACCAGGTGGCAAGCACTCTGAGGCCAGAATCCAAGCTTTCCCATTTATTCAGCAAGCAGTAGAGCACCTTGTACATAAATATTTGTGGAAAACATAAATAGGTCCCCAGACAGTAATGGGAGTCTTCAAACTAATTTCAATATTTAAAAAAGCCACGTTTACCTCAAACATTGTTTTCTGAGGTGACTTACACCTAATAGAAATCCTGCATTATAAGTAGCAAGGATTCATAGTGCTAATGAAAAAGGCCAAGTGATCTGTTTATGGCCGTTACTAAAAAACAGCGTGTGATAACATGGTTACGTCATGCTTATCAAAAGATCTAAATGGTATGTATTGTCTTTGACTAATGAAAAATGTAAAAACAAGCTAATTGTTTAAATAAATGCATTTTATTTCTCCAAGTCAGGTGTAAACAGATAGAACCTACTGATATAGTAGAAAAAGCACTGCACTGGAGACTTGATTTCTAGTCTTGGCTCTGACCAGCTCAGATTTCTCATCTGTAAGAGTAATATGCAATGCTTACTAACTGCTATCATATTGCTCTTCTATTTATCTACTTATAAAACCCTAATTTTTTAAAGAGTGGCAGTATGCTTAGCAAAAAAAAAAAAAAAAAAAAAATCCTAGATTTTCCAGCCTCTCTTGCAGCTAGAGGTGATCATGTGGCACAGTTCTAACCATGCAGTGTAAGATTCTACACTAGGTGGCAGAATGAGCTGGTAGGCACGTTTTGCTCTTGCCTCTTCTTGTTATCTTTCTGCTTGGAATGCAGATGCAAGGCAGGAGGGCAGTGGCTATATTGTGACCATGAGGTCACAGTATGAGGATGAAAATGACCCACCAAAGCATGACTAAGAGAAGAAATCTCAATCCTTGATGGCATCATACCACCACAACAGTCCTTGAATCACATACTTGTTTTTACATGAAAAAAATATGACCCATTCAGTCAGATTTTCTTTTACTTACAGCCAGACACATTCTTAGCTGATACAAGGAATTGATTAGACCATAAGATTCTCAGAACACTATTCTGAAATTCTGTGGTTGTAGGTGAAGTTCAACAAGTGTCTAATTGCCAATTACTTTCAGCTTCTGCCTCACAATGTGTATAGTGGAGCTCTTCCCCCATTTCTGAATCCCTAAAGCACAGAGTTACTGTACTTGGTGCAGATCATTTACATTAAGTATCATTCACTATTTTTTTTTTTGAAAAGGGCAAAGACTTAGGCAGAAACATAAGCTTCAAGAAGACAAACTTTCAAGAAACTCTAAAATATCACTGATGATTACTCCAAATAATTCTCAAAAGGAGTTAGAGCCTTTCAATCACTCTCAGGCAAACTTAAAAACCTGGAAAAGGCAAAGGGCAGGACGAAGATTTTTTTTTTTTCAATTATCATGAATAAGACAAATTTTCATGATTAAATACTTTATTACGGTTGAAATTTTAAGTACTGGTAAGAGAAAGTCTTTGAAAATCTAATCTTTCTGCTTAAAGTACACAGTAATTGTAATAATGTAAAGTGACATACAAATGCTGAAATTTAATATCTCCTTTACTCCCCCAGATATTCCAAAGTACTTTAACCCCTTTACCTAATTTTAACTACATAAGTGGCAAAGTATTATCCCATGATACAGATGACCAAACTGAGGGCCACAAGGTTAAGTGATTCCTCAAAGCCACAAAGAAATCCAATATCAGAAAGGAGATTCATTTTAAGAAACCACACATCTCTACCTTCACGATGATGAAAATAGGGAAGTGATTAGATCAGGGAAAAATAAGAAAAGCCACAGCTTTTTCATAGCATATCAAAGCTTTACTTATATAATCTTGCAAAAGTTTTCTTCGGATGAAAGGCCATGGTTCTTCCCTATCTTGGACATTCCTTATAAGGAAGTACTCTATACATTATTGTATATTTATCACCCTTATTTCATCTGAGGCAATGAGAACCTATCAGTTTCAGGGAGGGGATGAATATCTTTTGTGTACACTTATGTACAATTTGAATGCTTTTTATTCAATCAATATTTGTGTATAAAACACTGTGTAAGACAAAATGAAGATACCCTTAAGTATAAGTTAGCCTTCCTTTCAGAAGTTTTATTCTAGGAGAGTGACGAGACATGTACATTAACTAAACAAGACAGCACTGGGAGAGGAAATGTGCAGACATGAAAGGCTACAGAAATTTAAGGAGCGTGAGATGATGGCAGCATGGGTGGAGTTGAAGAAGTTTCATGTAGGAAGTAGTACTTGAACTGGTCTTGGGATGGGTAAAATGTTGACAGGCGAAGGCAGCAGTGAACAGCATGAGATTTTCAAAGCCTGGGTGCAAATGAGTGATTAAATTGTCTGCATGACCTAAGTTCAAATTCTATTTCCAGGTACAGTAAGAATGACTACAAATACATGATTTTACCTACTCCTTACATTATAGAATTCTCTTAAGGCATAGATTATAATCTCTAACTTATAGATGAGGAACTTATAGCTCAGAGAAGCAATGTACCAGGTTCACAGCTGGTAAAAGTGACGGAGACAGGCTTCAAACATGGGTCGGGTCCTTTTGACCCCTGAGCTTTTGTGCTTAAGCAGTATGCAATGCTGCCTCCCTTCAAGGCTCTATTTTTCTGCCTTTGTTTTGTAATCTTCAAAGAAAGGTTTCCTTTGTAAATTTCCAAATATAGCTTAGGTTCACAATGAAAAATAGGGCCACTTTTTTTTTTTCTCTCAGTGAGGTGACCTTGCCGTGCTGTAGCTCTGTTAAAATATCACCTCTGGCCTGGGCACTGAGATATGTTACACAGTGTTGCTTACAAACTGGTATTTGTCTAGTCAAGGTACTTCCATGAGAAATTTAAGAAATTTTAAGAAAGGCAGCAGAAGTCTTGCACCCTGGGTGCTAGAATTGAAAATACCACATGACTAAGCAGCAGTGCAGTACAAAGCACTCCTGGCCCCATGTCCCAGGACCTTGATAAAGGATACACCTTTTCCTTCTTCCGGGCCCTTTGGAAGTTTGTCTGTCTGGATTCTCTAATGATTTAAGTTGCAGATTGTGGCAACTCTACATAATAAAAGGTGTGTGTGAGGTTAAATTATCCTTTATGTATACATCACATCTATCCCATACCCGTTCCCTGTTCCCTCGGTAATACTTTCCCTCCTTAAATCTGGCCTCATCTTCCTAAAACATCAGCTTTTAGTCCTAGATGTGATGTCATTCCAGAATTAGTTTTCCAACTAGTTCAGAGAACAATAAAAGGAAATATGGTACCCGTAGCAAATATTTCTTAAATAACAAAAGGTTAAAGACCAACCTTTTAAAAATATCTTAGCCCAATAATGTCTTATGATAGCCTATCTCAATTCTATGATTCTTACCACAAAGATGCCACTGAAGAGTTTCATCTCAACTACTCCAATTCCCTTCATCAGACCACTAAGGGGGGCAGGGTGCAATAAGAATGGGTACCTGAGCAGACTTTCCAGAAAGGAGAACCGAGGACGCTGGGAACCATCTTGAATTCTGGTGAAAACAAAGAATCTTTGGTATTCCATAATTCTTAAACTACGCATCTTTCTCTTTTCCTCAAAAACAATTTCATGAATATGATAGGAGATCAAAACTCAATGTTCTATAGGCTAAGGAGATCCACTGTGGTTCAACCCAGTGTGGATCATTTTAGCAAATATGCCTAATTGTTCGGCATGAAAAAGCTCCCAATCATTGTATCCACAGGTAAATGCTAGAATCATTATAATTATTTCTAGAACTATAGCTTTAAGGCAAGATTCATATACAGTACTCTTAATATTTATTGAATAAATGATACTATATGCACATTGCTTTATGTTCCTCAGAGTCTCTATGGATATTGTTTTATTGTAGTTTCTGTATGAGAATAAGAAGTTGGGAAGAATTCAGCAGTAGTATTGTCCCCATTTTATTGGTGAGGACATTAAAAAATCCAGAAGGTGAATGGAAAGGCAAAGAGGCAGTTCACCCAGCTGTCCTGATAGCTAGCATATCATTCTTCTCTATCCTTATTACCCTTATTATCCTTGCTACACCACGAATCTTTTTGTTGCTTGGAATGCCCTCCATTCATGTAAGCAACTTTTAAGATTTGACTTAAAAGTTACCTACACTTTGAAGTTTGATACAAAGTGATAAGTAACAGTACATTCCACACTATCTTCGAAATGCTTATTTTGCTTATTTTCTCATGTCTCTCTCCTGTACCGGACTGTATGCTCTATGAGGACAGGAACCGCTTAATTCCCAGTGACAGGCACTCAGGAAGTCCTTGTTAATGAATGAATAAACCTTCATAGAACCCTCCTCTAACTCCTGTAGAATTTTCTGCTTTTAACATTCATTTAGCATTTACAATATGTTAATCTGACAATAGAAAGATGAGAAACATCAGGTGCCTTATCTCCATGAGACCAAAAATCCTCTTCCTGACTAAAAGGGCTTCATATCTCTTATTTTCCACCACAGTTTAGATGTTTAATGAATATTGACTATGAGGATAATATCATAATACTACCCCACTTAAAGAGATTCATTCTGCATTCTGGGATGTATAATCCAATTCAGATGCAAGGTTTTCAAATTAGAATATATATATGTACATATATATTTCCTTTCTGATTATATCAGACACACATACAAGTGAAAAAAGATGGAGTAAGTAAGTTTTCATAATTGTGGATATAGAAATTCCTTCGCACAACAGTCAGAATACTTATTTTCTTCATTGTGATTTCTGCATTTGTGCATGAGATAGCCCTCTCATCTGCCATACTTCCCTGAGATGCACAGAGAGTATTCATAAAGGCATTCAGATTTGTGGGACTAATGGTGAGATTAATGCAAGAAATATCAATTTTCTCAGGCATGTGTCAAAGTAGACGAGAGACCATACTTTCTAGGATGTTTCATGATATCAGCTGGTAGATCACAGACCTACCTAAACAAAAATCTGATGGAAGAAAGCAAACGTGGTTACAATTATTCATACTCCTACTGTGGGAGTTTTATAAACAAACTAATAAATATTTTCATCTTGCAATAAGATCAAGTTAAGTGACTTGCTGACATTCTCTTGAGGTTTAAAGCTTATCTTTAATGTGAAATACAAATCATATTTCTTGTGGACACATTTTAATAATAATCTTGAAAGTACACAGGACAAAAATAATGACAACATTGCAATGAGAACCAGACAAACTATCTACCCCTTCAAAAGGAGTGAATGAAGACTGCCAGTCAACAGTCAACACCATGATGTAAACAACCTCAATGAAAAATGACACATATTGAAGTTAGGTTTCAAGGAAAGGGTATCATCAGGGACGAGAGAGTTACAGTTGACCCTTAAACAGCGTAGGGGTTAGGGGCGCCAAGCCACCACACAGTTGAAAATCTGCATATAACTCAAATTGACCCTCTGCATACTGGAATCCTAACCGCTGACTGAAAACACAGTTGACCTCTGAATAACCTGGATTTCAACTGTGGGGGTCCACTTACATGTGGATTTTTAAACTCTTTTTAAACTCAGGAGTCAACTATACTTGAAGACAGGTAACTGACTACATGGAAATATACTCACCTGTGTCTGTCTGTCTGTCTGTCTGTCTGTCTCACACTTACACCTCCTGCACAATTTGTAGGAAAATTTGATTTTGGTTCAATTCAAATTACCTCCCACCTCTTTGCAACACTGTACTGGCAAAGAAAGAGGTTTGGTCCCTTTTTTGCCTTAGGTTAAATCTCTTTGGTTGCTAACATTCCAAAGTTGTCCCCAAGGATAAGAAATTGGAACACTCACTGACTTCAGGAGCATTCTGGGGGAGTCTTCATTGTCTCTCATTTTGCTATGCTGGTCCCAAGGCCATGATCTATGCACAACCAAGGGTGCCTGTAGAGCAGCTCACCTCTGGGTCCCGTAATGACAGGTCGGTGATGCTGTGTGAATGCTGTTCCCAGGGAGGAGGTCTGCGAAGGGGAGGGGCTGCTAAAACCAGACTTCTCCGACTTCTTCAGTGTGGTTGGAGATGGCATTCCTGGCAAGAAGGATGATTGATAAGCACACTTTAATTCGTGCGACAACAGCTTGTGCAACCTAAAAGATCAAACTTAAAAGAATCAAAAAAAGAAATCCACTTATGAATGGAAAATTGGTTTTGAATTGCTCCGAATTTGTCACAGGAACAAACAGGTTACAGAACGATCTCCTGATAAGTCAGATTGTAATTGATTTCAACTTATTCTACCAAATCACAGTCCATTTTGGAGTTATTGAGTTTCTCTAATTACAGAGTGCCACTTCCCCAGTGTTTCCTGAAAGTTGTTATATGTGCCCATGGCCTCTGAGGCCTTTCAAAAAGGAGGCTATAGAAGCACCTCATCCCAATTATTTCATCTTTCCAGCGACCTTATACCAAAGGTGCTTTAAATTATTTTAATTAATTTAACTATTTAAACATTAGAAAAGCCTTCAACAATAACTAACTTGCTCATCCCATACATTATAATAGAAATGAAAAGATAAAAGTAAAAAATAAACTTGATGCCCAACAATTGGCATTTGATAGAATCGATGCAAATAATACTGTAAAAGAATAGTCACATGGAAAGATATTTATTTAACGACATAGAATACAGACATGGAAGGTGATTATAAAATAGGATGTTACATGATGATGCCATTTAAAAATATTTCCTGTGTAAAGAGAAAGAACTTGAAGGAAATAGGCATAAACCGTAATAGTAGTTCTCTCAGTGTGCTGGATTCAGGTGATTTTCATTGCCTCATTTTGCTTATTTGCCTTTTCCATGATGAACATATATTACTTTTATGTTAAGAAAATACAATAAAAGCTTACTTTTAAAAATAGTATTTTTACTATAGTTTCTAAGGGTTTCAAAGCATTTCTAGTGCAGGGAATGTTTTGAGAAGAAAATAACGGGAAAATAGTCCCTTGTAGTTAACTGGATTTGTAATGTTCTCAGTAACTATGCTGACATACACAACTGGAGGCATCTATCAGTTTGGTAGGGTGCCAATTAAAACAATGAAAACTTGGATTTGGATATAAAAATAAAGGAAATAACTCTTAGTCTCCATATTATAGGACCAACTTGGGTTCTCTTAAGTTTGCAGTGCAATATTGGCCTGTATTCTTGTCAAAAAACAAACAAACAAACAAACAACAAATCTCCTTGTACTTATACATGTCTATAAAAGTTGTGTTCTGCCTATGACCACATAATTATTTGGGTCAACTGGAAAAATCAATAACAAAAATAATAATGATATTAGGATGTAACTGTTATTGAATAGTTGCTAACTACTATGAACTGTGCCAAACACATTACAGGTATGGATCTGTTCTGAAATTTAGTTAGTTTGGCCTATATCTAAATATGGCTTTGTTATTTATGATCACAGATTTCCTTAATGAGCTTCTACAACATAAGCTTGGAGTGTGACTACAGATTCTGTAAGGACAGAGACCATGTCTACTTTGCCCCCTCTATTTTCAGAATCTAACAAAGGGCTTGGAACATAGCAAGTGGCCTGAAAAGATATTTAAACTACTTATACAGGTCTCAGCTTTATCTGTGGCTTTCCTAATAGAGGCTTGAATACAATAAAACTTGGGGGTTTGACTCCAAGAAAAAACAAACTGCTAATTGGTGAGCACATTTGCATGGTCAGACATAAGGACAATAAAAAGTTGTATGTGATTTCATACTAACTTGACAAATCTAGATCAGATCCATTCTAAATCAATATCTATGTGATTTGAATTAAAAACAAAGTCACTAAATCAGACTAGCTATGTTTCTTTGCTTGTTGAATCAGTAACCAAAGTCACACCATACCAATGTCTTAACATAATCAGGACTGACTGAGGTTTTAGATCAACATTCATTGCAAGTAACCTAACCTAAGGTCTAATCACATAATTACATTAGAGAGGAGAGGTCAAATTAAAAATTAAAGGAAAGAAATAAAGAGATACCAATATGTAAACAAATCTCCCAATTCTTTCAAACCTCTTCTGTGCAAACAAATGTTTAGGCTGCCAACCAGTCCACTGACTTAAACTCAGTCAAATGCCTGAATTACATGTTATGAAACAGAAATCGAACAGAAAATAAAAATGTCAAAACTGTTAAGATGGCAGAATTTTTTTCAGACAATGGAATCACTGATAAAATGCAATATCTAAACTAACTTTATTAAAGAAAGAAAATGGTTGAACTCAAGGGAGAGTTATCATTTTTGAAAAGTTCATATATTCCAACTCTTGTTATTCTAAATACTGCAGAAATATTGACATGATTTAAATCCACTATTTACCCTTATAAAAGGGGAAGCAGAAATTAAACTTAGGCAATAAGAAGCATCTAGAATCATCAAGTGGATAAATGGGTTCAAAAACAGCATAATTCAAATCTGCCTTGAAAGGGTTAAAGAGAGAAGAAATAATGTCCAGTGCAAGAAGGACAAGCCAAACTATGTATAATTGTCTAAATTTATCATAGTCACGTAATATGAACCCTAAGGTGGTCATGAATCTCAAAATTACTTTGTGTTTTCAATTTTTAAAGACCCATATTGAACATACTTCCTTATTATATACTTTAATATTTTCTCTATATGCATAATGTATGTTTTGGTTAATTTGGTTCATATACTTAATTGATTAGATGAAATTTTAAAATGTTAGTAAACCGCTTTATATTAATAAGCGAGAGAGCATTAATCTCGACTTTTGTTTTTGAAATCAAATTTGGTTTCTGTACGTTATTTTAAAAATGAACTTCTTATTAAAATTTCTGTTACCAATTAGCTATACACAACTGTTATACAATTACTGTACAGATTAATGACTGTTTGGCTTTCTTTTAATGAATCAAAACCTTAATTTCAATGTATTTTTAGAATTATCAGATTTTTAGAATAGATTATAGATAAATTAACATCATCCTTTTTCTGGAACAGACAAAATGTTCCTTCAAAGTTCCTTTCAATATGTAAAAAAGAATTTTATAGAATGAGAAGCAGAAATTTAGCATAATGTTTTGTTTCAATGGGACATTTCCTCCTATTGAGTGCTATAAAAATCCCAATGGTTGCTATAAAAATCCCAATGGTGGTAAAAAGGAGATGGATTTTAAGAGGCATTTTGGCTTGTCATTGATTTTTTAACCATCGGACATTCTGAATTTCTCTCCACTTTGCCATTTTTCTAAACTACCTGAGCCATTTCAAATAGTGTTCAGTGAACAAAGGCAAACATACATGAAATTTTCTAATAATTCAGTGACCCTGATGTCTGGAGGAGGTTGTAAGTGAGAAGTCCAACAGGACAACCTTGAAAGTACAGGCCAAATACAGTATTCACCAACATTCTTTAGATTAATCATTAGTGTTTGATAGTCATAATTCTAAGATGGCCCTAAGGTTCCTGGCCCCTGGGGTACATACTTTGTATAACGCTCTCCTTTTGAATGTGGGTAGCACCTGTGAATATGATAGATGCCATTTGTGATTATGCTGGTATACTGCAAAGGTGAAGGAACTTTTGAAGGTGTAATTAGGGTTTCTAATCAGGTGACTTTAGTTAAGTAAAGAGTTATCCTGGGTGGGTCTGACCTAATGAGGTAAGCCCTTTAAAAGAGGGACTAGAAGTCAGAGAGATTCTCCTGTTGGCTTTGAAAAAGTAAGCTGCCATGTTGTAAAAGTGCCTGTGAGAGGGCCACATTGCAAGGAACTGCAGGGACCTCTAGAAGCTACGTGGGACCCCTAGCTGACAACCAGCTGTAAGAAAGCTGGGACCTTAGTCTTAAAGCTATAAGGCACTGAATTCTGCCAACAGTCAGAAGAGTTTGCAAGAGGACCCTGAGCTACAACAAGGAATGTAGCCTGGATAAAATTTTGATGTAGCCTTGTGAGACCCTTAGCAGAGTGGCTGGCTATGCTGTGCCTAGACTCTTGATCTATGGAAACTGTGAGATAATATTCATGTTGTTTTAAGCTAAGTTTGTAGTAATTTATTATACAACAATAGCAAACTAATATGACATTAAAATATAAAACTATTGCCAATGCTAGAAATGTTTGTATTAAAGATGCCTACTGTATACTAACTACTCCCTAGAACTTAAGAAGTTCCCAGTTTTTTAAGCAAATTTATCTTAGGTTGTGAAGTTTTCCACTAGCCTATTCTCACCTAGAAAATAGTAAGACAACTTCTAGAAAAAAGGTCAATAAATGGTTATTTCCAATGGCATAAACATTTTTGAAATTTTCTATTTCCCACTGATTCTTTCAAGAAACATCAATAACAAAATCAGGTCAAATGGTATGAAGAAATTCAAAAATAATTCTCGGGGTCTCCTATAACAAATCAAGGTTTGTTTTTGTTAACTTTCTGCTGCAACCTGATGTTATAGAAAGTAAAAAGAAGAATTAGAAGAAAAACCAATAATTAATTTCAGCTACTCCTCTCTCCCAAATTATGAGATTTACCAAACACTTAAACCAAGAACTTTATAGTGACAATTGTGAAGCAAATCCTACAGAGAAGAGAAGATAGTACAATATTGTTCTTTGCTTAAGAAACCTTCTTAAAGGGGATTTTTTAGGAGTCAAAGGAGATACAATATTAATGGGAAGGGGGAAAAGGGAGAGATCATAATAAATTATAATTATTCTGGTGACAATGCTGGAACAACATGCTGGATTTTTAAAAAGGAAAATTATGACAAGTTTGTGTTAGTGCTTAGTTTGCTAGAGGACTTACTCAAAAATTCATTGTTTTGTGAAAATTATCCTTACTTAATGCTGCTCAGGACAGCAGGACCCTATCTGTTGTAGGAGTTTCGGTGATGTAATTTAAGTTGTCAGAGAAAATTTAACTGATATATGTTTCTTTCTTCACAGTATTAAATTAAAATATTTTGTTTAGTTTCAATAATGTTCATTTATTGTCATAATCTGTTTGGAAGAAACTCTGGAAACAAACAAACTCTGCACTTTAATTTTAAAATCCAATATATAAGCACGTTAGAGAGGACCATAAAGTGTCCTCTCTAAGTTTGGTTGTTCATGTCTGACTTTAGATATTCTCCTGTCCATTGTCATCATCTAATTCCCAACAGCCTATCTTTATCACCGGTTCATCAAAACAACTATTATATGAAACCTAAAGGCTGTTGGAAGCTTTCATCCTTCTAATGGCCTCAAGAGAGCCAGGCGGCAACTAAAGAGATGGTCATTAAACCTCTGCATATTGATCATCCCCCCCACCAAAAAAAAAAAAAAAAAAGCAGACTAAAGATAATAAAAGCTACAAATTATGGAGTACCTACTATGTGCCATGTAGTGGTCTTCCCTTATTTACAGTTTCACCTTCCACAGCTTCAGTTACCTACAATCGACTATAGTCTGAAAACACTAAATGAAAAATTCCAGAAATAAACAATTCATAAGTTTTAAACTGCATGTTATTCTGAGTAGCATGATGGAATCTCATGCCATCCTGTTCCATCCTGCGGAGGACGTGAATCATCCCTTTGTCTACCATATCCATCTATGCTCCTGCCTGTTAGTCACCTCGTAGCCATATGGGTTATCGGATCAACTATTGCAGTATCCTAGTGCTTGTGTTCAAGTAACCCTTATTTTATTTAGTAATGGCCCCGAAGCACAAGAGTAGTGATGCTGGCAATTCGGATGCCAAAGAGAAGCCATAAAGTGCTTCTTTTAAGTGAGAAGGTGAGCATAGTACAATAAGATATGAGAGAATATTCACATAACTTTTATTACTGTTCTGTTTTATTAACTTGTTGTTAATCTCTTGCTGTGCCTAATTTGCAAATTGAAGTTTATCATACGTATGTATGTATAGGAAAAATCAATACATATAGAATTCAGTACTATCTGTGGTTTCAGGTATCCCCTGGGGGTCTTTGAATGTATCCCCTGTGGATAAGGAGATAAGAGATATATCCCCTTATAAGAGATGGATGCTTTTTCATGTTGACTGAGTGCAGTTACACACAATGTCTTTTCCATCAGCAAACACTCAAAATCTTCAAAATGTATTAGCGCCCAAATGTGTTCACAATCTTATTCTTTAATTATAAGAGATAGATGCTGAATTTACATATATCTCTGATTCTTACTTTTCGATCTCAGGTAAATAGGTATCATTATCCTGCCTACTTATAACTTAATGTTGCAGAAACTAGATATCGAGAGATGCTAAGCAACTTGCTCAAGATCATATAGCTACTAAGTGGTATTTCAGACCTAGGTCTCTGCTAAAGCTTACACGTTTTGTAAAACATCATACTCCTTCATGTAGCTCCTCTTGTATACTATAAAAAAGTGTCCTATTTAAGTCAATAAAGTATATTTATTGATAGCTGAAGTTTCTAATTTGGTTATCCTAAGAAAAAATTCAAAGAGAGGTTATATTGGCTGTGAAAGAATCTGTAAAATACAAAAACAATTCTGAAGTATACTAAGAATCATCTTGTCTCATATACCAAAGGTTTTTCTTGGCCTCAGTAGTGGTCAATTAGGATTTTATTAAACATACTGAATGTATTATCAGTAATTCTAACACAGAACTTCCAATAAATAAATATCACATTGACTTAGAAGAAGTTAATGACCCAAAGATGTCACATGATAAAATAAATACATATATTTAATATTTACATTAGGCTTCTTGCCTATTCAATAAGCTGTTTTCTCTATAAAGGCTCCTAAAAACATTAGCAGAAAGCATCAAACATCTTCTTTTAGAGTCATTGATATCTTCCAAGCTTAGTGTATATTATAATGCAGTAATATATCACTGAATCACAGGTAAAGTCTAACATACAGGTATTTATAATTCAGTAAATCTTGACCTCAAGAGAGGCCTCTGAGCTACTAAAGTCAGTGTCAATATAGGCAACTAAATTGGGGCATTTAACTCATGGCAAAGTGTAGTTTTACATAAACTAAGAAATATTTCAAGAAGGTCGTGATTGAGTGAATTGAATGCTATTGAGAGGCCAAGTATGAGAATATACGAGCTCCAGGATAGTGAGGCACATGGAAGATAGGTTAGAATGGTTTACAAAATCAATGGGAGGTACAGAAGTAGGAAAAATGGGTGTAAGTCAACTTTGTAATGAAATTAGTCTGTAGAGGGAAGCAGAGAAATAGGGTAGTAGCTATAGAGAGGACATGGATAGAAGCAAGGCAGAGTTTTCTGAAGATGGGAGACAGGAAAGCATGCTTGCCTGTTGCTGGGAATGGTTCAGCAGATGGGCAGAAAGCGATGACTCAGAAAAAGGATAATTAAGGAAGTCTGGAAGAATATGAGAGGTCACACAATTAGTACACAGAGGAGCCAGGTTTTGCATCCAGCAGCTCAAAGCTCTTCTTCCGTTCATCGTACTACTCCAAGATGCCTATTTCTGAAAAAAGTTCTGATTATTCATCTATCTTACTGACATAAACCAATCATGAGCTGGTTTAAAACAGAGCTCATTAATGACACTTAAGTTGTTTTCTTCAGCTTGAATGATGTGCTAACTGCTACCGTGACTGATCTTTTTACATTTAGGCATTCAGATTCCCCTAAACCTCCAGGTCTGAGTGTGGGGAATAGATACCCTGGTCATGTGTATCAAACTAATGGTGCAGCATAAATTTCAGTGCCATTTCTCAAGCACAGGATGAAGGCTGAGTACCAGTACCATATTTTGCAAGTCATCCAAATTTATGCTCAGACTCATTTCTACCAGATTCACTTTCTAACAGCTGTCCCACAGGCAAGAACAGGACCATCCTAGGACAGTTTCAGCTGCACCTTGTGATGAGATCATCTCCAACTGTGATCCTAAAAAAAGGCTGTGATTGGATAGATTAATCTCACAGTTAAAAGATCATTCTGTTCCTGTAGGTATAAACACATGCTGCGTGATATGAGGAGGTAGTCCAAGATACTGCACTCATCTTAGATTTGTGTCCTAATGATAAGTTCCATTAGGGTCCTTTCTAATGTAATTTATTATGATGAACATACTTGAAATAAAAAAGAAAGGTAAAACATTCAGACTATTTTGACTTTTAACCTTTTCAGTGAATAAAAATGTTTTAAAATCATTTTTATGATGGGGAGAATAAAATGAAAGCTAATATAGCTTCTAAGGTTTATCCTTCTTACTCTGTAGGCAACCATTTAAAATGAGCTAAAAGGACCCCCAAAAGAATTACCACGTCATAAAGAAGCTCAGGTAATTTAAAAGGCCTCGAGATACAAGCGATTTCTTCAATTTTTAAAAATGGGAGAATGGAGTAAAAATTACATGGATTATTCAGGAAAACAGAAATGATGAATTCTCTAATGTAGTCCAAATGTTCATTTGTGAGTAAAAATTTACAACCAGAGAGAGTAAAATATAGACCCAAGGAATATGTCAGAAAAATCTGGTTCCTGGGCCAACAATAAAGTCTCTTGATTTTTTAAGGGGATTTCCTCTCCTTTCAGGGTAAATACAGACACACCAGTGTCAGGACTGAAATTTTTAAAAATTGTATTTCATGCTCCCTGTACTTACAAGTTGGAGATTCTCCACCCATCTCATCTTCCCCCAAGCCATCCCATCCTCCCATGTGCTCAGAGAAAGATTGATTTTGGCTCAACATAGCAATCACACCCATTCACAAAGGACTGAAAATAAAGAAGGAATTATTGAGAAAACCAAATTACTTCCTTTGCATGAAAAATAAATACAGTATAATATAACATAAATGTTTTATTCATTCTGCCTAGACACTCAGCTGAAAAGTAAAAAACTCAATCATACATATGTGTGGTTTATTTTTGCCTTGTCTAATATGGTAGCTACTAGCCACATGTGGCTACTTAAATTTTAATTAATTAAAATTAAATGAATTTATAACTTCAGTTGCTCAGCACAGCCACATCTCAAGTGTTCCATAGCCACATTTGGCTAGTTGTTATAGTATCGGACAGTGTAGATATAGAACATTTGCATCACTGCAGAAAGTTCTATTAGACAACTCTGGTCTATATATCAACAAATAACTTTACTTTTTTGTTTCTGCTATAGAGCAGTAGGTAAATCTTACTTTTATATATTTTTTGCAGCATGTTTGGCCCTTTTG
The DNA here is from genome assembly GCF_000151845.1 of Pteropus vampyrus. Classification (NCBI taxonomy): domain Eukaryota; kingdom Metazoa; phylum Chordata; class Mammalia; order Chiroptera; family Pteropodidae; genus Pteropus; species Pteropus vampyrus. The sequence continues at coordinate 379,549 of NW_011888932.1, read as the reverse complement.
TAAGTTACACAAGCAAAACATATGCACCATACAAATACAGAATTGTACAAAGAGGAGGGGGGAAAAAACCCAAAAGCTCTTTCCTTCCCATCTCCATCCAACAAGCTAGGGGTAACTCAGTGCTCAAGCTTGGTAAACATCCTTATAGATACTTTCCCTCACCTATAATACTAATTTCAATGATGAGAAGTTAAGTGGTTATTAAAGTATGTTCACTTCTGTCAGTTCAAACATGATCGAAAGTTTGGATTTAAGGGTCCTACTGGTAAAATTTAATGTATAGAGATGTGTAGTCTCTGATGACCCATGCTTCAGATACACCTGCACTGGGCACCTTTTAGTCCCAGTGTTCCTCGTATACAAGCAGAACACCCATTACTTTAAAGTAAAATTTGAAACTTATTGGAACATTTCATAGGAGAAAAAAGAAATATAATTTTAGGCCTCTTCAAATTGCTTGAACTGTGAAATCAAGTAGTGAAAACTAGAAAAGGTTATGTCAGCTAGAATCTAAGCTTAGTGTAGTCAGCGTTTTCTTGCTAAACCTTATTATGGCAAAGCATTTGATTTTTCCATCTCTGCACTCTGTTCATCCCCACAAATAAACTACTTTGACCTCCACCTGTTACTTAGTGAAATGTGCCTGCCATCCTTCGATAACCCTATTCTTTGCCTTCAAAGGCTTTTGAGTCGCTGAGAAAGTGGGACAATAGAGTTATGCAATACAGCGACCTGATACCACTTTATAACTATGCAGTAGTTCAGAGTCGAAGCTAGAAGCTACATAGTAAAAGGAAATGGATTTTTTAAAGGCAATGCCTATGGATGCTGGAAGGGGGCAACACATTTCATCATTTTAACATGAAATTTTTCACAGAGAGAGGTTGTCTCTTGAGCTCTTATTTAATGCAGAAAATGTCTCGCCTTTTCCTTATAAGAAAATCTCTCTCTAAAAGAGTTATGCCTTCATTTTAGATAGATGAGCCAACGAGTCATTTCAAAGCTTACTAATACTTCAAGTAGTTCATTATTCTGATAGTTTGCAAAACAAAATGAACCACTTACTTTAAATGCAGTTTTGTAGATGCAAAAGGACCATATTATTATCAAACACTATTACAACAAGAAATAAAAAGGGAAATAACTATACACAACTACATGGGTCATTTTCTGAAGCCCAGTATCTGACAATATAGTTTTTTTTAAACAATGACATATCAGAAAAAAGATTTCTGTGTAAAGTTGCACTTCTGATTAATGTTATACTGAACAGAAGAGACAGTGTCTAATTATGTTGAATACTTATCTGAGAGGGATTAGCAGGATGTTTCTGCTCACTGTCATCCTTTGTGACAATGTAATGATAGATTCGTTTACTTATGAGTGCAATTATTAAAAATCATGTTTTTTTTTTTAACTGTCTCCATATCTTGGATATATTATATTGAAAATTACTTATCTGACACTAAGGGTAAATGCTTAGCAAAGCTTTTCATATCAATTAAGTAAATTAGTTCCATTCAGTCACTGCCTTTGTGGATAGTCTCATGAAAAGTTTGGTGAAACTTGATCAACAAAATGCTTTTATATCAGAGTTAATAATTCACCGTTTTTTCTCCTTGTCTTCTTTGTTCAAATCCTAAAGTTTGGTTTTCACTTAAATTAAGAACTACTTGTGGCCAACATTTTCTCTGGAGTCATGATTTAGCACTTCTCCTTCATATTCACACCTCTTTTTGGAACCCGACACAGGATCCAATTTTATACAGACAACTCCCCACAGGCCAATCAGAACTGGTTACTAGCAATATATCATCTTTTGCAACTTTTTCTACTCATGTAATTAACTTCATCCAGAACCTATTGGGGGAAGCTCTTTATATAAGATAAAAACAAAAGAGCAGACTATGTTGGGTCTGCATAATAGGCTGGCTACCCCAAAACCAAAGGACTATTCCATATGTATCTAAAGAGACTTACTAAACTCCAAATGACAACTGTCACCAAGCCTGTCCTTAACTGTGAAAAACAACCAAATGTGGATATTGAATGTAAGTTACTGAACTACTTCTGCAAGGCAGAATTTATTTCTCTGGCTTTAGTCAACTTAAGACAACTATCAAGTAGTCCAAGTAGCAGATAATGACATTTATGATAAATTATATTACTGCAAAAGTCTCCAAATGTGTGTCTAGGACTTAAATTTATGTGACCCAATATAATGATTATGTGTTACAAAGATCTTTTAAAAACTAAAGGCATGTTAAGACTTCAATGCTGATGGACAAACTCATAAAAATATCAAGCACATCAAAAGGAGAAAAATTACCAGTTGAGTTGTTTGAGGATAAGATTTCTTTTTTTGAAAAAAAAAAAAAAAATCACCCACTGAAAAAAAGAACTCTTAAAATTAGAAGCAGGTGTCACCACTATGAAGTGATAAATATCAAAGAATAACTGGCCTGAAAAGCGTTCTTATGCATCCTGTACTACTTTTAATCCTTACACATGTATTTTGACATTAGAACATGAAATTCTGCTTATATAAGTCCCTAAAGAGAGTTAAGACATGAGAGATGTTGCACAGCCATTTTGATAAATCTCTTTTCAGTCAGGTTCATGAAATGGCTGAAAGGCAGATGGCAAATTCTGACTGGCATTAAGTTGTAAGTAATCGTGATATCCTATAATTTATGAATGTTGGAAGGTAATCACAGTGAAGTGATTTCTGGGTTGGGATAGCTAACATGGTAGAATAATCTGGTACTACAGAAGACACTTCAAATTAGAAATGGATATTGGGTTGCCATTCCTTGAATTTCAAATGACTTGAGTGCATTTCCAATGATGCACGTGAAAACTTTAACTACCTCTCATTATATACAAAGTAAAAAAATCCCTAGAGATTGGAATGTTCCTTCAAAATGAAGGACAATAAGATGTTTGGACCACATTAAAAGCTGGGAGAGCTGGCGTATTATCTGAACAAATGCCAAACATTCACAGCTGTCTATAAAGCCTGTTTTCCACAGCTGGGCCAAAGGCTCTAGCCCACAAGCACAGAATTTCTCACTCCAAACAGACCAGAGAACCAGAAACCAAAGTAACTCAGTATTCAAAAATCCAAAAGTTTCACAGGGGTTTTTAATTGTTAAGAAAGGGAGTTCAGTAATACCTTATTCTGAAGAGGCAATCCTATTAACCATATTTCAGTGAGTTCGGTCATTCTATTGCAATTTAATTTTTCATCAAGTTTAAGAGATGCTTTGAAAAAAAGTGACTTTCTTATTCTCAAAGTTTTCTCTTACTTGAGAGACACGGTTTGTGATTCAGGGCTGGAGAGAACCCTCTCCATTTGCGTGCTTGGTGTGTTGCTCAGGAACCCATCAGGAAGAAGCCCCTGATTTACTATGCCGAAATGAGCATTTCTCGTAATCTTCTAGGATGTTAATTCACCCATCATCTTGAAATAGGTGCCATGTCTTTGATTAATTGATAAGTTTATGATGCATTCGAAATCCTTGGACGGACAGACTTGGATAAATAGGCATTACTGTAATCCTCTGTTGAGCAGGAAAGCAACTGGGCTGTGCACAGTCGAATCAGAAACTGCTGCACAGCGTGGGCGGAAACGCTATTGACTCCTGAGAGCTGCCTGAGACTGCAGACGTCTTCCTTCCCTCTCTCCTCCTCGTCCCATAGAAAGCCCTTTATTCTCAAGTATTAAAAAACGATTTTACTACGAACTGATGACCCCAAAAAGACAGAACTTCATTCTCATAAAAACTGATGGTATTATACTTGATTAAATATTTAAATAGAATCATCAGCATGTAGGAAAAACAGAAAAACGTATAAGAGGGAAATCAGTCTGCAAGCAAATAGCATTATTAGCTATCTGTATCAGTTTTTACAAATTAAACAAATATATAGTACATACACACATATAGACACACATTTATATGTATATATATAAATATAACAATATTGAAAAGCTATATATAGGTACATATAATACATAGTTATATATACATATATAAAGCTTAGAATAATGTATGAACATTGTAAGTACTCAATAAACATTAACTACTACTTATAAAGCATACATATCTAAAGTTTAAGCAGCATTCCAATAAAATATAAGAAAATTTACCTTTTACTGTTAATCAAATCGTGGTATTACTTGAGTCTATGAAATCTCTACATTGTGCTCACAGAACAGAAGGTGTAAGAACACTAAAGAAGTATTTTTTCTCTTTATATCAGAGGTTAAAACTGCCTTCTGTTTGAGTTCTACAAATATTTAATAATATTTATAAGATAAATACAATTTATTAGATGCAGAAAAATCGACACAGCAAACTTTTAGATAAGTCTGATCTATGTATTTATATATGTATATATGTGTGTGTATGTATGTATGTATGTGTGGATCTATCTATCCATCCATTCATCTACTTACATCTTTTGTTTCTCTTTTTCCAACTATATCTTCTGGTTATTTTTCCCTTTGGTGAATTTAATTTCAATTCAGAAAAATTTTGTTTCCTCTGTTTGTTTCTGAGCAAATATTTGCTCAGATTCGGCCCAGTTTCCTTACTCACAAGTCAGAACACTGAGATCTGAATCCATGGGTGCAGAAAGATATTTCTTTTCCTGGAGCAAGATGGCATTGCCTTGTGTACTTCCTCGGGGTTTCCTAGCACATGGGCTTTCTGTGTACTTCTTAGAGATGAAGATAAGACTGATATTATGAAAGGGGAAGAATCAGGGACCAGTATTTAATAATGGAATGGCCATTGCACCAGCTTTTTGAAACAGTTGCGGTGGAGGATTGTGGTCTAAGCCAACAAACTCTTAACCTGCATGATTCTTAGCATTATGTGATACCTCCTATTAGAACCAGTGGGTATATGTTAAAACAGTTACCCCTCTTTCCTTCACTGGGTTATTTATTTTTCCTTTAATCATCTTGTATATAATAGACACAGGTATGTACAATATGTTTTCAATTTAATTTCATAGCATGTTACATAGCATTTCAGAGTTTTCAAAGTATTTACCAAAGAAGGAATATATAATATTTGTAGAAAGCTTTATGGTTTATTGAGTATACTGTACTTAACATATGTTAAAAATACTCTCTGTATTTTTAACATATAAGGTATGCTATATGTTATATACTGCCATGCACAGTACCTTATATGCAGCTTGTGCTTAATAAAATGGTAGCTCCCGTTTTTATCATCTCATTTGATCTTCTGAAAGCTATGACTTAGGAAGGCTGGACTATTTTATTGTCTCCAGTGTTTACACATGAGGAAATGAAAATTCAGGGAAGTAGTTTGCTAAAAATCTCAGGCTTGTTTATGGCAAAGTACAAGAATTGCAGAGTTTGGATTCTTAATTTGTACCTCTTCTTCTTTATAATATGTTCATTCTGTTTCTTTCTTATTTTCTGCCTTCCTAGCAAGCCTATGAAGACTGTTGTGGATGGAATGAAATATGCTTTAAAATCCCTCTTTGGAACATGCTAAATAAGGCCAAATGATGAGCCAGCCCTTTGCTGCCTACCTAAGCCACTGAGGCTGTGCTGAAGATGGTGACAGGAACCGGGAAAGAAGGAAGTTTTCAAATATAAACCTAAGATGTAAGCTACATTATTTTCTTTCTTCTAGAATATTTACACCCCCTCATTTTCAAATATAAAATTAAAAATTTGAAGATTTGGGTAATTTATTTATTCAGACAAGACCAGCTGAAATGCAGCATCTGTTTTCCTGGGAGCGTCTGTATTCACAAAATTGTGCATCTGGGCTCCCTGATGCAAGTGGAGCTACGTTCATTCACTCAACAAATGTATGCAGCACTCTGCTCCCTGAGCACTTTGCCCTACTCAGAAGACAAGATGAGACATGTGTGGTCTCTGTCTTATTATTTATTTATTTATTCAACAAATATTGATTGAATACCATGTGCCAGGTACTATAATAGGCTT
>NW_011888932.1:353735-373042 GCF_000151845.1 Pteropus vampyrus | reverse complement strand
AAATAACCTTGATAAAGAAGATAAGGAAATTTCTGAGGGTGGTTAGAGTACTTATTTTGTAATATAGCTTTCCTGTCATAATCCCTCATTTGGATGAAATTTCTCTGATAAAGGAGGACACTAAAGACCAAGCCCCTTCTTACTGTACTGGTACTCCCTAGTGCGGCAGTCTCTAATGAGCAGGTGCCAATATCAAAGAGATAATGGAAGACAACGTTGTCACATAATGCTGCTTTCCCGCTGCTCCATAAATGCAGAAGAAATGCCAAGACATTGATCCTATGGCAGTGTTCTGTAACAGTGACTATTCCTATTACAGCAGAAGATTGTGGGAGATTTAATATTTTCCCTAATATATGCCAGTGCAGCAGAGTGTCCTCTGATCAATGTACTATTGTTACCAGTCTACTGCCTTTACGTGGCATCGATAATAGGCCCCCTCCTATGTGTCTGAGCTACTAGTTTAAGTCGGTAAACTTCCCCCACTCCTACAATTGACAAATTACTGTTGGCAGTCAAATTAGAACCAGCAGAGTTGAGAATCCAAATGAATCTGATATGGGATATTTAAAATTACAATGAGCTAGTATAAGTCTGCAAAAATCCAACTGTGGTTCTAGTAATGATGACACTGAACTCTGGTTCTAAATGTCCTGGGCTGTTGGTTGACCAGATGCTTACCAAATGCCTTTAAAATAAATGTATTTATTTCTTTATTTAATAATTTTTCTACAAATGCCTTTAAAATAAATGTATTTATTTCTTTATTTAATAATTGTGATAAGAACACACAGTAGACCATTATAGTACTTAATTTTGACCTTCAAAAGTGAGGACTACTAAGTCTTTGGGAAGAAGTTCATCTCTGAAAGAAGTTTATCTCTAAAAATTTTTAAGAAAATAACTACAGCTAAACTTACTACTTACCAAATTTGACTTAAAAACTTTTCACTGAACCGTTTAGCACTTTTAGCATTTTGGCTAATGCAATTGTATTTGTTAATAAGGTTTTTACAATTATAGTATAATTGAAGACATGCTAGAATTTTGAATATTTTTTGTAAGAAAAAACTTAAGTAGCCTCTCCAGTTTTCAAAAACATACTAAATTTCACTGAAAAGTCCTACGATTTCATGTTGTTTCACAATAAAGAAATTATCTTTACTTCTGCTGAAACTGACTGTATGTATGTGGTTAATGCAGGTGCAGTTTCAAATTCAGGAAGTTATGCAGCTCAATAATCCATGAAGCTTGATTTACTTAAAAAACTGTTTAAGTCAAGGGATACTTGTAATAAAATTTCATACACTACTACTTGTCAGTGGGGCCCTTGGCTGAGCCTTTAGCAATCATTTTGCTTACTACTTGTTAATAATTGGATTTGACTAAACAACGGCCTATAGATTGAGACTATACGAAACATTAATTCTGAGAGAATTATTGGTAGCAAATTTTGCTTTCAGATTTATTAAAAGTGCCCAATTTTCTCTGCTCTATAGGCTCCATTCATTCATTCATTCATTCATTATTTATTTATTGAGTACCTATCATGTGCCAGAGACTATTATGGATGCATAGTCTATAGAAAAGACAGACTAAGTCCCATTGCTCATGAAGTGTATATTCCAGAGGGATAAAGCAGTCACTAACAGTAGATAGTGGTATGAAGAAAGGGAAGTGGAGTTATGAATTATGGTATGACAGAAAAGCCTCAGCAGCTATTTCAGGTCACTGGGAGCCTCCCTCTCTGATGAGCTATTATTTGAACACAGATTTGAATGCTGAGGATTATTTGATTTTATAGGCAAAAATGATAGATATTTCACTTTGTTAACAGTTAATACTATTTGCTTATATATCACATCCTATATGTATTTCATAGTCCACATCCCTTCCCCAGCCTACGTTGTATAACAAGGACTTGGGATAAAGAAAGTGGAGGATTTTCCAGGTCTTTCTGATCATTATTTTTTTTTAATTATGTTTTTAATTTAAATAAGAGCCCAGGACATGAAACCTTAAAAAACAAGCAAAAATGTTTCTGATAAAAGAGGTTATTGAATGTAGAAGACTTATATTCTGAAATCAGATTTAGGTTGAAGACTGGATTCTGAATTACAATTGTCAGTTTTCATCTCTACTGAGGCAGAATCATTCTATCTTGCAAATTTTAGAGAAGGGTAATTTAAAAAAAGACACCTGGTAGCCAGTAGGTACTCAAATAATTATAACTATAATTTTTACTATATATATGAAAGCACCATGCACAGTGTCTGACCCAGTGTAGGCTCCTGGCTGTTGGTTTCCTTCCTCTTTATTTGTATTATCAATTTCTCAGCAATATTTCATTTGTATAAATAAACAACAGTTGATGGCGTGCACATTTTTGCTTGATAGAATTTCATAGGACTCATTTCATCAGTGCGTGATTAGCTTCAAAGCTTCGAATCTAACCAAGTTTTGAGATAACAGGGAAACGAAACTAAGTGGAGGGAACAAATGCAGCATTGTAAGAGAAGCAAAAGTTAGCGTGAGGTTGTCTGATGTTTTTAAACTAACATCATCTTTAATCTCCTATGCCCTTCTTCCTAGATAATAAGAGCTGTGCACTAAAAGTGCTGAGATAAACTAATGGGGAACAGGATACTACAAAAGACATTTGAAAGAGGCCATGTAATTTACTGCATGTCTGGTTTGTTTTACTTTCCAAAGCCTTCCTATTGCTCAAGGAAATTTGTCTCTTCTGGCAACCTTCATCCCTCTCTTGGCTGGGGAGTCCTGGAAAAGCATTTGAGGGCAGGTAAACAGATGCAAAGCTCTCTGAGTGAGGAGTAAGTACAGGCTTTGCTTCCTGTGTCACATCTGAGGCATAAACAAAGTATCCTTCAGGACGGGTTTGAGAGAATTATCCCAAATATAGGCAACCAAGAGGCTGCTGGAGTGTTCAGATGTACATAACTCCCAACATGCTCTGAAGGTAATTTACATGAGTGAACCACTAAAAGCCTCCCACTCAATGAACTGTACCCCTGGGGAAAAGCCATAGAGGCCCCGATCAGTGTGGGAACAACATAAGGGTGTTCCCTGTGCCAAAAAGGGGATTGGGCTAGATGAAAAATCCCCCAAAAGGACCATATGGCAGCATAAATTATCTATTTAAAATGGCTGGTGTGAGTTAATGACACCAAAGTCACCATGAACGTGTATAACATCCTTTGGTTGAGATTTAATGTCCCCTCAGGCCCCGTTTCAATTATGACTTTCTACGTTGAATGTGGCCAAATGTAAATTTATCCACTCTTCCCTCACCCCTCATATACATATACCATGAAACTGCATTTTTCTGTTAATGACATAGGGATAGAGAATGAAGAATCAGTCTAGTCAATATATATGTGTGTGTGTGTGTATATATGTAACATATGGTAAACTCTATCTGTCTGTCTGTGTGTCTGTGTGTCTGTCTATCTATCTACCTACCTACCTACCTACCTACCTACCTACCTACCTACCTACTTATCACTTATCTAGTCTATCTCTCCTCCCAAAAGGATTCAGCCATTCAACTTTAGTTATTTAATGAGTACAAAGAATTTGGGTATTCAGACATTAAAGTTCATGATTATTTGGTCCTTATGTAACATGCTGATACAGAAATAATTACCCTGAATAAGAGTTACAGCTCAAAGTACTCTATATTCAACCAACCCCACTGCTCTCAAATATGCCCCAAAGCCATCTACTTAAGGACCCAAAGAACAGTCTCATGATGAAGGAGCTTCATGTATATCAGCACAATAAAAACAGCTTTGAGATGCCTAAAACTACATCAGCACCATACTCAAGCACAAATGTACCAAACCTGCATATTTTGATTCTCATTTTCACTGAAGCAGGTAAACTGGCTAGGGCTCCAATCAGCCTTTTAAGAAGGATCCAAAAAAGTTTTACATCTTTTAATTTTTTAATAGCACATAAACTTTTCATTGGCACTATACTGAGGTCGTGCTGATGATGCAGTTAGTGGCAATAAGGAGTCAGCATTTTACATTTTCATTTAGGCCTGGGTTTATTTCTTAGCTACTTTAGACGGACTGTGTAGAGTGCAGCTGATGTATGACCTTTATAGAAGACCCACCACATCTCGAGTGCTGTGTTGGTAAAAACAGAAAAACGTGGCACCGGAGGCTAATATCCCCATCCTTGCACTTCCCATCTTGCCGTATCATGTGCTTCTTATGTGTCTGATTCCCACCCCCGGTTGTGAATTCCTTGAAAGCAGGAGCCATAGCCTTCTCATTCATCCCTGAGTTCCCAGAACCAGGAAAAGCATTTCATCCAGAGAAAGTTCCCAATGAAGACTGCTGAATGAGTGAATGAATAAATAAATGATGAGTTGAGTGAGAAGATTAGGTATACTAAGCAAGGCTAAGTGAAATTTCTGCATTTTAGTAAAGGGAGCAAGATAAAGGACTTAGCCAGTGAGGCCTGAGGTTTTGTTTTGTTTTGAATTATCATACAGTAAAACTCCCTGGGGGCAGGTAAGGGAGGTGGAAGGTATAAATTTCTGTGAATGTTAACATATGCACAGGTTCCTGTAACCATCACCACGATCAGGATATAGAACAGTTCTATCACCCCAAAAATCTCCCTCATGCTATCCCTTTATAGTCACACCCTCTAAGCATTGTCTTTTGATGTTAGGGAGGAGAGAAAGAAATTAAGATTTGAAGATGAAGTGGTTAGTTCTGAGATTTTCTTGGTGCTCATCTGTTCTTGCAGGAAATTACTCTGAGGCATGAGTAGGGGAGAATGGTCAGAAAACATTTTTTTCAAACTGTACTGGGTATAATTCCTAGGTGGTTAGTTCTCACTTAGTTCTTATGTTACCTCACTTAGTTCTCAACAGCATTGAAACAGCTATTGTTATTGATAGATTATAAAAGTAGGGACAGAGGCTCAAAGAGGTTAGGCAATTTATCCATAATTACACAGCCGTCAGGAGCTGGAGCCAGGATTACATTCTGCCCCTCTGATTCCAAAGCCCACACTCTATTCTCTTTACCTGCTTGACCTTCATACTGGGAAAGGCACTGCAGAAGATTCCCTTTGCCCAGGTGGAGGTTAGACATGGAGAAAGACTTCAAAAAGCTTCTGCTATCAGAACTATTCACATTATTCTAAAAATTCCAGAGCCAAGACTAGACTACCCTGGGAGGTGAGATGAGAAGTCATCATTTGCTTAGTTCAGTAAAGATGGACATAAATACCACTGTTCCATTTAAATAGAAAAAGAATCATAATAATATCCAGTAATAGAAAAAGAATATTTTCAAGTTTCACATTATATAAAAATTCAAGTACTACATAAATTATAACACAGGAAATCCATTTTCCTTTCTAATGTTATCCATCCAGTTGAAAAAGTTGATAGTTTTATTTGATTATTAAAAGACAATTCAAAAATCCAAACCCAAAAGGCAGTTAGTATAACAACAATAGCAAAAGCAAATGGAATGCTGAATTGCATTGTAGGTGAAAATATGTCAGAGTAGAAAATCACGTACCATTCTTACCAGTCTTTCATTTCAGTTGAATTGCTGCTTTTCACTGCTACCCTTTTATAAATACAGCAGTCAGATTCAAACAAGTGCTCATGGTGAAAAAGTCAAAAAGTCAACTGCTTTGAGCTTGCTCTCTTCACATTTATGCACAGTGTGGGCCCCCCATGCACATGTAGATTTTGCAGGGTTAGCCACATGCCCACTTGCCCACTCTGCTTACCTGGCTCCACTTCATGCCATCCGCTTGACTGACTGCCACTTCCCGGGGAGCGCCCTTGACCTGTGTAAAATGGCTCTTCGCCAGGACTGTCCATTTCATCCTCCACAGACTTGAGGCGCTTTGTGGAGCTGAAATAACACACAGGTACATGTTTAAAGGCAATCCAAACCACCTTTCTCTTGGACATTGCACCTTTGGTTGAAAGAAAGCCAAGAGAGGAAGCAACTGGGCAACTCAGTGTAATTCTGGGACTCTTTTAGGCTCTTGTTCAGTTTCGTGAGTCACTGGATGTGCAACATAGTCATGGATCTGTGTTCTTCCAAATGTCTGGCTTTGATTTTTATTGTCACTCAAGTTGCTGCTGTTGCCACATCCTGTTCCTCATTCTTTTGAGGAACTGGTGTCTGGCTTCCACTCCTGTCCCCACCTGGAAGTATTGATAGTAAGTCCACATTTCATATTTCCGCAGGCTGTTGCTGGGATGTAGCCATTGGCAATTTCCCTAGTCATCAGGTCAGTCCTTTTGGGTGCCCCGGAAAGGATAAAAACCAGGGTGCATGACCCTTCAAGAAAAGCTTGGTTTTTGTTTTGTTTTTGTTTTTGTTTGCCATGTTTTCTCGTCTTCTACTTGGATCTGGTCTTTCAAAAAATATTTACTGCACAGCTACAGTAGTCCAGGTACTGATCTAGACACTAGAGATAAGACAGTGAACAAAAGAGACAAAAATAGGAGGAAGGACTGTATTTCCCTGTGACAACGAGTGACATGGAAAAAGAGTAACCCATGACTTTTATGCCCTTCCTCTACAAAGAGATTACCAAAATGAAGTTCTATTCCATCACGGTAGAATTTTTTTTTAATTTTTTTTTTTATTTTTGGAGAGGTATGGTTGAGAAATTTCCAGAATAGTTCCATTTGCTCCAGTTATAGGACTGAATTTTTTTTCTCCCGATTTGAGACTTCAGGAAGAGAAAGTAAAAGGTAAAAGGTAGTGAAACTTCATGTTGCAAATGCTGTTGTGTCTTAATCGATTATGTCACTAACATACCAGAACGGGTAGATTTCATACCTAGAGGGAATACTTGTTGGGAAATCTCTTCCTCATGTGTCAGGGTACAGAATTTTAAATACATTTTCATTCATCAAACTCTTACTGTGTACCTCCTATATGCCAGGTGATGTGCTAAATGCTGGGATACAGAGATGAATTAGACATGGCCCCTGGCTCCACGGGGCTTACAGTCTAGGGGATAAAGACAGAGTTGTGAACAACTTGTGCAAAATGGAAATACAGGTATTACAATGAAACCACATATAGGATATAATGAGTTGCTGGAGAAAGGAAATAGTGATGCTCCTGGGAGGTCAGAAAAAGGTTTCCAGAGGAAATGGTTCCTGACTGTAAAAATGAGTGTCAATGAGATGGAGCAGAGAGAAGGACAGGGCAGAGATAGGCTGTTATTCAGCTGATGCGCCACTCAGGCAGCCAGTTTGGATTTTAATATATTAAAATACTTTATTACCAATTGACAAAGTGTCTGAAGCCCCATAAGTTTCTCCCGACCTTGCCACTCATTATTTGCCCCAGGACAGCCTCATGAGCCAAAACCTATAGGGTTAATGCCTGGCACATCACGGGTATTTCAGAGCCGAGCCCAAGCTCTAATTGGTATGCTTGTGTCACTCAGGTTATTGGGGATTTTGAACATCACTCCCTGGAGAGAGGTGCATCTCAGGTAGAAACAACATCATGAGTAAAGTGTGACATGTGCAGAGAGCTGCCACATGTTTGGTATGGCTGAAGTTAAAGGAGGGGCACAGCAAAAGGCCGGGGGTGGAGGTTACAGCGATATTGTGTGTCTGGACTTTATCCTACAAGCAGTGGAAACTCCCTGCAAAAGTCTAAACACAGAGTGACATCAGAGTCCTATTTTAGGGTCATTCTGGTAATTGTGCAGGTGATAGATTTAGAAAAGCAAAGGGAAAAGAAGGGATGGAACCATGGGGCAGGAAGACAGGTAACATGCTATTACAGCAATCCTAATGAAAAAATGTGGAGGGCCACATTTATGCTATTTAAATAATAGCATATTATTTAAGTTTCAACAGACCAATTTAGGCCAAGAAACTCTAGTTACTAAAGTCGACACACCAGTATTCTTAGCCTTTAAGTTCTATTTTCATTAAAGCCAGAGCCCAGGAAAGCAACGTATCTGCTGCGTGCTAGCTTAATACCCAAAGGAAATACCTTTAATAGCTTATCTAATGTTCTTTGCTTGGCTTTCCTAGACGTTCAGTGAAAAATAGTCACTTGAAAACTTTTCTATGTTTTATGCAAAACTGCATCTCATAGAAGTCTTTTCTAAAAAGATATATGCAAAAATTCCTACTAATACACAAAGCCAGAAAAAAATATGATCTCTTTAAAAATATTTCTATTGTTCTCTTTTATTAGAAAATGCAGATTGTATAACCTCTTTCTTCCCCTTCTTGCCTTGGCAACCAGGAAACTCTGGGGTAAATTTAAGGAATAACTCTTGGTTCCAGCTCCTAATATAACACTCTATCTTCTTCCTATATGGTTTCTAGCCTCTCTTTCTATACTTAATATTTCCTGTTGTGTTTCGAAATTGAAAGCCACTTGAAATCATTTTAGAAGCTGGAAGAATACAAGTTGGAAAGAAATAAATATTTTCCTTATGTTCTCTGGCAAATAAAAGGCAAGATCTGTATGTTCTAAAGGGACTATGAGGTCTGCAGTGTAAGAGACTATATTATCTTTTAATCTCAAGTGCCTTCCACAGTGTCTGGTCAACAACATATGCTCAAAAACTGCTGATTTGGGTCATTACTTAGAAAGAGTCATATGACTACTTGTGACAAGGATTCGCCTAAGTGTCACTACTCAATGAGATCCAACCCCAAAAGCTAACTCTAGTGCCCATCATTTTCTCATTATTAATATTTTTCTGAGTTTGTCAAGCTTTTGATTTCCTTGGTTTCCACTAATAAAATGCAAATACTTCATGTAGTTTTTAAATCCCAAAGGTGAAAGAATCTGTGGTTACTAGCTGAAACTTTAGTTTGAAAACAAGGACTTTCAAGGGTTGACACAAGATAGATGTCTACAGGGTAGAGGTACAGGATAGAAGAGAGAAAAAGATCCAGGAGTAAAAAAGTCAGAAGTGCCAGGATGGACAGGTGGAGGGCTTCTAAAACAAAGCTTCACAAACTTGACGGCTGGTTTCTCTTGACAAAGTTCTTTGGGATAAAAAAGTATATTTTATCCCAATTTTTATACTTTAATATTTACAAAATATTTTATAAAGTATATTTTATCCCAATTTTTTCCCAATTTTTTGCAGATGTTTCCTATGAAGGGGTATAGAAGTTACAATTAATGCCTATCAATCTCCTTTTTTTTTTTTTTAAATTTAGAAATGAATCAGTCATTGATTTTGGTTTCTTGCTCTTGACTTTCTAGCACACTGAAACAGTTTAAGAAAACAGGAAAGTGAAAGTAGCAGTAAGATCTCTACAGAAGAGGAAGGATAAATACTCTTCTAAGGAGTGATGCATTATCTCTTCTTGTGTGTAGAATTTGTTCTTGTGTTCCTAAAAACTCCACCTAGAAATTAAGGTAAGGCTATTACCTTCATTCCAAATATGTACTTATTCTCTACTATGTGCAAAGCCTATAAGCCTTACTTTGTACCCACAAAATTGCAAAATGCCTCTTTTCAAAGTGTTCATAGTACCTTGAACTGAAATTTTCCATTTACTTGTCAGTCTCTAACCACGAGATTGTAAAACTATTATCTGACTTTATATCCGCAGTGCCAAGGACAACATCTTTGGTACTTGACAATGTCTGTTGCTGAATTGGAAGAGTTCGACACTGTCCTCTAAGGGACTTACAGTCCAGATGGGGAGGCAGGACCTGTACATACCTCAAAGATGGTAATAATAATTCAGGATAGCACATGCTAAGTGTCCAGGAGAAGATGAGATGTTAGATACTCCTTTTCGGGGGTCTTGAGTTCTATTATTCCTTACTGAAAGAGTCAGCCCTGTTCTCAAGAGGATTCAGTGCAAGAATAACATATTATTTAAGTTTCAACAGACCTGAGTTTGAATGTGGACTCTGCTATTTACTAGGTCTGTGACCTTGGGCAAGTTAATTTCTCTGATCTTTGGGTTGATCCATTCTGAAATAGCAACACTATCTGTATTGTAAAATTATCATGAAGATTAAATCATACCAGGTATGTTAAGTAACTACCACAATGTCTCTCAAAGAGTAAGTGATCAATTAATATCTGCACAGCATGAACAAATATTGATTGATAGATGAACTTTTCTATATGTAGATCTGGGATATACTTCTGGGCACATTTTCTAACCTGTACACAGATAATTTTGCTGAGTCTATATATTTAAAGAATAATTTTTTAAAAATCATCCTAAGAGAGCCTAATGAGAGTAAAACAAACATATTACTGAGTTATTAACTACCGACGTTATTTATAATTAGCTCCTTATCAGGGTTAGTTATTTGCAGAATACGTAAACAACACTAGCCTTTTCAATGACATTCGTTGAAAACATTCAGGTTTCCACTCAGAGTCACAATAAAAAGCAACAAAACATCTGGAGAAGTCACAAGGATGGGGTGAAGAGCACTTTCTGGGACGTCCATGGTACATGCGCAGCACATGTATGAAAAACAAACAGCCCATCAACTTTTAAATTAATCACTGCACACAAGTGTTTGCAAAGCTTTTTCATGTTGACTGAGTGCAGTTACACACAATGTCTTTTCCATCAGCAAACATTCAAAATCCTCAAAATGTATTAGCGCCCGATTGTGTTCACAATCTCATTCTTTTATTACAAATGTACTTTGGATTTCAGACATTTTTGTTCATGGGGAGCTGATATGACAGTGAACGAAGGGGAACATTTAAACAACATGAAAGAGGATAGTAGGATTTGGTGATAATATTTAGAGAATAGCTGTTTCTTCCAAGATATTGGTGATAACTAAGCTGATTTCTTTTTTTTTTTTTTTTGTAATGATGGTTAAAATATATAAAGTCAAGGTAAAACTAAGTCTCTACCAAGGAAAATTTCTATAATCTGGACTTTGTTTCAAATCATAAAACTCTGGTACTTGCTTTCGGAGGAATATGCCTTTGTCCAATGTTTTTCTGCGAAGTTCACAAACATTAAAGATTGTTCTGCACCATCCTTTTCTTTGTTGTCACAGTCCAGTGCTAAAGCCAATTTGTAAAAGAATACTGTGGGTTTAATGCCTAATCCCTTTCCCTCTGGTCCAGGTTATCTAGAGACAACAGGATCTTGCAAAACGTTTCATTTTGATTTTGGCTTTGTGATCTCAAGGGGATCAAGCACCCTGCAATCGTTATCTGCTTGTGCTCTCCCAGCTTTACTTTTTTAAAGGTCTCCCGGTGCAACGGGGTTTACGATCTAGCCCCACTCTGCCACAGGACTGCATTCATTTTTATAACCTCACACTAGGATATCAAGTAGGCTTATCTCTTAGGGCAACTCCAATAGACTAGATTTTGAGACCTCTGGAGGCTCAGTAGGGAAGAGCTGGGACTGAGCTGCGATGTCTACTGGGAGCATGGGGACTGGGACTGGTGTCACCAGTGCCAACTTTGTGCCAAACGCCCCAAAACATACACCCTTTCCCCTAGTAGCCTTGTCCTTAATTTCTTGAGAACATGCTACGTTCATCATCAGCCATCCTTCCCCTGTGCTTTTGCTCATGTCTTCTCCTCTCATGGAATAACGTTCCATTCCCTCTCCATCTCACCAACTCTAACCAACGTTTATACCTGAGCACAAGTCACTCTTTTTGGATAAAGTCTTCTTTAACTATTTTTACCCTTTGTCACAAAATTTAGTTCACTGTTTTTACTCTCTGGTATGTACGTGTGTGTGTGTGTGTGTGTGTGTGTGTGTGTGTGTGTGTGTGTGTGTATGTATATGTACATGTATATTTCTGCTACATGTGAATTTGCTTTCTCTCCTCAATGAGATTAAAAGTCTTTTGAGGCTGAATCCACCTTCTAGTACCTTCACTGCTATAAGCACATGGCTAAGTGCCTAGCAGGCCTAGAATTAAAATCAAGGTGTGGTACTATGAAGCATGACCTTTTCAGAGTCATCAATCACATTACCTGGTAGAGGATGTGCTGGGTAGAGACCTCCTCATTGCTCCTGGACTCATGCTGTAGTATGAAGAACTTTCCAAATCTGAGAGAGAAAAATTTGGGCCAGTTCCTGCAGCTATTGGTGCTAGAATAAAACAAGAAAAAAAATAAACCACATAAGTTCTATGAATAAAAGACCAATGAGAGTATATTTCACTGTTGCATTTAACACATTTTATTTTCAAATTTATATGGTAAGCTTATCCAAAATAATCAGTAATAAACTCTGACCTCAAAAGAATGTTGAAATAAAAATAGTCTATACCAGAAAAACATATTTTTTCTCATGCACCTTACACCTTTTCTCTCTCTCTCTCATTTTTTTTTTTTTTAATGATGAATTGTCATGGAGATTGCAATGTTCTTGGATGCTTTTAACAAAAGTACCTCCATGTTTTGGTCTGAGACTTTTCTTCGATGACCAGCCAAAACATTTGTCAGGCTTTTCTAACTTTGTCTGATCCTGATAGCTTCCACTCATCTGTATTTCGGAGTTAGTTCTGAACTGCAAATTCATCTTTCTAGGCCACCCATTTTTAAGTACTTGCAATGAGAAAGGTGTGGCTTTTCCTTACTCTGAATTGCCCTGTACAGGCCTTTACTTTAATATTCATCCCACTTGGGCAGGGTCCTCAAACTACAGTCCGAGCCGTAGTTTTTATAGATAAAGTTTTTACTGGAACATAGCCACACCCATTTATTTAGGTATTGTATCTGCTTCCACACTATGAGAGCAGAGACAAGCTGCTGTAACAGAAACTATATGGGTCACAAAGCAGAAGATACTTATATAGAAGAATTTGCTGACCTCTGATTTAAGGAATTGTCAAGGACAATTTTGACTATATGTGATTTTCAGAGCTGACCCTTGTGTGAGATGTGATTCCTGTATTTTCTACCTAGAGTGTCTAAATACCTTGTTTTCAGTAGTTGCATAACCAGCATTTTTAAATGAATAACATCTATCAATCTTATAAAACAACTCTGTGTAAAATTAGTGGTACAACTATATAAGTGCAAATAAACTCTTCTTTTGTAAGATTATGCAGAAGCAGAAACAATAGATACAATTATCATACTCTACTATAATTGGGGACCGTTGGGGCTATATTGCAAGTATCTAGTACAAACCCTGACACCAAGAAGCAGTCAGTAGCATTGGTCAAATGGAATTGATTCCTAGTCAAAGGAGAACTAACAAAGTATTAGAATGCTACCATCAAATTTATATTTATAATCTGGAAACATCACCCTGTATGAGAGGAGGCATAGTTGGGGGTGTGGTGTCAGTTGAAGAACATAATCAGTGAAACCATAGAGGCCAGTGGAGACATTTAAACAAGACAAAATAGGAGTGTGGTCTAAATTCAAGAGATGGAAAGGAGGAGTTTGGTCTAAGTTTACTTAGAAGTTAAAATCAAGAAAACGTGTTGACTTCTTGCATGTGGTAATAATGGGAAAGAGAGGGTATGGGATGTTCCCAGGATTATTGCTTGGGGAAATTGTGATGCCATAATAAAACAATAGAATCAAGAAAAGGTGTGGGAGGATACAGCAACCTCTAATAGCAATGGCTAAACCTTAATAATAACTGCCGTTATATAAAAACAGTCACTGTTAAGAAATGAAAAACGGAAATTTGCATACAGTTTTTGAAATTCAAACACGTCTCTGAATGACAGGCTTTAATGGAAGAAGTTCCTTTAGTTCAAAAAGAAATGATTAGACTTGACTACTATAAATGTAAGCAGTTCAAATTAATCATTTTACTACCCATTTCCTAATTTGACTTTTATATTAAATTTATTTGCATATTTCCTTTTGTTTTATAATATTTTGTATTTTATGGGAAGAGATTACTCAAAAGTTACTCAAATATGGATTTGGATAACCCATCATCCCTTTTAGTAGCCTGGCATTTAATAGGTACTTAATGATTGTGCCTTCATGGAGCTTTGAGATTCACACCTGTCATTAACTAAAGAAGAGGGATAAGGCTGACCAGTGTCAAGGGTCTGGATTTAGATTTTTTTCACAAGTTTCAGGATGGTGTTGAGGTCTCAGCTGGATGAAGCAACTGCCGCACTCCTGAGTACCAAGGAAACCTGATTAGCCCCATTCCCTCGCTCTTGGAAGGAAAGACAGGGCAAGATGTGAATGAAACAGACTTGACTGCACTGAGAGAAGCAGTCTGAGGCCCTCCACCTACTGCTAAACATCCAGCTGCACTTATATGTAATACTTTAACCATCATGTTCTACCCTGGAAATGTCTTTTATCTTATCTTTTTAAAATGTCAAGGGAGCCAGAATGGGCAAAGGAAGAAAAACGCATGTGTAAACATGGTGTGCCCACCTCTCAGAGACGTTGAAAAAAATAATTAAGCCCACAGAAATGTTCCTTAACTTTCCTGTATATTTACTTCCTGTGAACCACTTAGAACACTGTAGCTGTAATCTAGCCAACAGCAGCAGGTGGCCTGGCAGCGCTGCGATTCTTCCCAAAGTGTCTGTTGGACTTCTGGTGAGTAACTTTAGGGCTTGGCAAACTGATTATGTGTGTCTTGAATTTTAAAACCTTATTTCTGAAATGAAACTGGGTTTCACGACCTGGGTTAAATAATCTTAAAAATGCACAGACCCAAACTCTGCCCTCTTCCAGAGTCTTGTAAGGAAACAACCCCCAGTACTATCTGTGTGTATGTATTGCATGGAAGGTCAGATCACAGGAACAGATTCTGATTCAGTAATACTGCGATGGCTAAAGAGAAAGCCTCATATCTCAGGGTTGGGGTCACCAACCAAGTGTCCCTGCAAATGGGTTGGGCATTCTCAGTGCCTGTAATCTGAACAGGAAGAGACTTTTAACTAAGAATTCAAAAGGTGAGATTTTGGCAGGCTTTTCGGAGTACCTCTAGGGCCATGTTTTGATAAGCACTTCATTTATTGTATCTAAGTTAATCCTTAAAACAACCTTTTCAGGAAAGTACTTTTTCCAGATGAGAAGAACTAAGCCCTAGAATGAGGTTAAATCACTTGCCTTGGATTATACGAGAGCCAGGATCAAAATTCAAGGATGTCTGACCCCCCAAACTGTGCTTTTCCTCCCATACCACCTAGACTCTCATATACAATATTTGCCTTAAACTTGAGATAATAGAAAGGTATATAGTGTCACTGTCCCCACGAGGTTTACAACCTAGTGAAATGATAAAATAACACCTGAATATCTAACACAATACCAAATGCATTCAATCTCACAGGAAAAATACAAAGAATGTATTAGGAAAGTTCAAAGGAGTAATAGATCATATTGGCTTATGGGATCAGAAATAGGGTTGATTTCAAGACGTGTTGGTGCTTAAGCTAAGCCTTCAAGTATGGTGAGGATTTAAAGAGGGAGAGAAGGAGACAGGAGAGGGTTTCTAGGCAAATGACAAAGTGTGTACATAAGTTTTGAGGTAGGATGTAAACTGAGTGATCTGTGGGATCCATGACAGTTTCTAAGTAGGGAAGTGATAAGACACTTGTTGAATCTGAGGAAATATGACAACAGCATATAACATTCACAGAAGAGGATCAAGACTCTGGAGATGGGGAAATAAGTTGGTACGTTGATTCAAGAGTCCTAGCAAAAAGGAATGAAGGCCTAAACCAGGCTGTCAAGAAAGAAAATAGAATTTTCGCAATGCATATCTGTCACCTCTTCCAGGATAATAAGCAGGTATAAAAGACCTGTTCCTAATTGTGTACTATAATAGGGCATAAATAAGCAAATGATCATATTATTCAAACAAATACAAAGTATCGACAAAATATATATAATACAATGAGTTTCTTAGCTAATAATGGTGAAAGGTCCTATAAATTAGGGAAGTAAAAGTTGTCAAGGGTTAAATGACTTGTCCAATGTCTGCCTGGGATGCCATGTTGAGTTTCTGAAGCTAACAACTAACTGCCTTCTGATGTGTTACAAAGATTACGTAGCTACTGTCAATCAAATGTGGGGGTGTTAAGGAAGTTTTGGATCAACCACAGCACTTTCTATCTTTTCTATATATTGTGAAACCTGATTTTGCTCCATTTATACTTGACCATAGACTATCTTTCTTTAATTATCTCATATATAACATTTTCCCTCCAACTAGATTGAGTGCATTTTGAGGGCTATCAAGATAGACATCCTAGGGCATAGAAAAAGTGCTGGTCTGGGCTTGGGAGAGATCTTCTAGAGTCTCAGCACTGCCAATAACCACCTGTGTAAATTGGTTAAGTCATTTAAGCTCTTTGGACCTCATAATTCTAATAATAATTACAATAAATACAAAAATTCACCACCACTACCACCATCACCACCTACTGCTATAGCCATCACCATCACGATAACAAGGACTAACATTTATTAAGCAAACATTTGGGGCCAGATGCTAGGCTAAGATCTTTAAGCACATCATCCCACTGAATCTGCATACCACCACTAGGAAGGAACTGAGGCACAAAGAGGTTAAGTAACTTTCATAGTTCATGAAGTCAGAGGGTTATACCAGATGACCTTTAATCCTACAGATCCTGTAGCCTCTTTTGTGTTCCTAAATAGCTCACCACAGTTTTGTATACATGATGATGATCAAAAAAATATGCTTTGAATTAAGAAGAGTAAATAATTACCTTCTCCATTTGCACTCCCAAACTTTAAAGCAATACAAAATGAAACTCAGAAATCTATAAATGCATATAAGTAGTAAGACCTGGGTCCCCAACTTTCTTAGGCAGTACTGTAATTACTTTATCTTGAACTTTCTGTGAATTTTGTTCCACCGAGGAGTTTTTCTCAAAAGAATAACTTTTGGAAATTGTCTCTTCAGATGTTATTTCTAAGTCATTCATCTCCTACCCCTTTCTTCCCTGTCATGAGTAGAATGTAGTCTTTGTGTCATTTCTTAATAAATGGTTTGCTATTAAGGAATCATTATAGTAATGTGGGCTATTGGAGGAAAGGGGTTACTTTAGTAGCCAACCATCTTAATGACCTGCTCTTCTGAACACATTAGTAGTTGGATAAGGTTGTGGTTATTGAACTCCTGCCATCCACCAGAGACAATCTGCTCAAGCTTGCATTGTTGGAAAGAGAGGATGATGCGAAAAAAAATTCTACCCAAATTTTCAAGCTACTCCGCCTAGGACATGACAGTGCACTGAGTTTACATCTTGTTCAACAGGAATCAGTGGGGAGCATTAACTAAATGACTAGCGGGGCCAGCCTATTGCTGATGGCACATGTCTTCTGAAAGTCTGCATTCAATGAAATTCGACAAATATTTATGGCACACTTTTAATGGGCCAGGCATTGTTCCAGATGCCTGAGATCCATTGGTGGACAAGACATATAAAAACCCCTGCCCTCGTAGGGTTTACATTTTACAGATTAACAGTCATAGTTGCCTCTCCCTTAGATTTGCCTGTCAACTAAAGAATATGACCCCCTCCACCCGCCGCCAAAAAAGACTATCAGGATTTAGCACTCAATTTTTAACTTATAAAATAACTATTGGAGGAAAGAAAGAGGTAGAGGTGTATTTATCTTCAGATTACATAATCTATATACTCACTGAAACTTTGAGAACTTGTACTTTATCATAGTGGCGGAGGGGTGCGGGGAGGGGGCAGGTTAAATCCAACGACAGCACACAGTTCCATGAGCCCAGCACAATTTTGGGTTGTTTTGCATTCTAGTGGCAAGGATCTTGTAAGAAAGCTCATGTCACTGGCACAAAAGGAGTGAACATGGGAAAATACTTGTTCTTCTTTGTATCAAAGGCACAGTTGTAAAAACACAATGGTATGAAAACTCTAGCAAATCTGGAATCATCGTTAAACGGAATTAACTTGGAATGTAATTTATGGCAAGAAAATTCGACTCCTTTGTTATCTTCCTTTTAGTATAGTATGCTTCCTGAATACTGCCTATGAGAGAGGGCTTTCAGAAAGAAAAAAATAAGTATAATAAAATTAACTCATTTTATCAATTTGTGTTTTCGGCCAGTTTCCTGACTGTGGCTACAAGGGGCTGTAGAACTGATGAATTTGCATGGAAAAAGAAACCAGTGTAAGTAATTTGTGTAAGAGGTAACACAGACATAGACTGCTATAATTCAGACACCCTGCAGATAGCAGACTGCTGCAGTGTGAGCAGTTCCAGGTTAGAAAAATGACCACACTGCAGTCAGTCTGACTTGAATGGAAATCAATCATAAAGGTACTTCTTTGCAGCTTGTATGCCACAGTCTTCAGCAACTCCTTTGCCAAGCAGATTTCTGGACTGTAAACTATGTGCTGATCTCCTTTTTCCACTCCTCCTTTCTGAAAAGTCTGACCAAATGCAGGCTAAGGGTATGGGTTTCCAGAATGGAAGCATAAAAGAAAGGCACTGGACTAAAATGAGGATTTCCCTCTATGTAAAAATAAACTTCCCTGCTATTATAAGATTTAAGCAATGTTTTTCATGAAATGTAGTATTAGGTGCCAAAAGCCCGCAGAATGTTTTAACCCCATCAAAGGCATCTGCTAACACAGACAGAGCACCGTTTTCACACATCCACATTTGTGGGCACAAGTTATGGAATATGTGTGTCTGCAGCATCAGAGGCGGTAAACAGAAGAACTTGTATTTCTAAAAATAATGTTTTCCTTTGACTAAAATAGGAACAATTCACTGATACCATCTTCCTCCCCACTCTGAGCCATGAAGATGGTTTATCTTTGATAGATAATTATTGTGAGTTCAATCTGTAAAATAAATGTATTCAGGCACTTTATTGCCTTAAAGAAAGCTCAGTCTTGGGTTTCAAGAAACTTAGATATCTACTCTATAAAGAAAGGATCTATCTTCAACTTATTTCTGTATTCTTCTCAGCACACAGTACAGGATGTTTCATATAGTATGCATGCAATAAATATTTACTGAATTGAACTAAAATTATATAGGCTTATTAATGAAAACTAACTAAGAATATTTATTGAGCATTTATTATGCGCCAGACAACATGCTAGCTGTTTTACCTGAATTATCTCATTTCATCCTTGCTGCATCCCTATGGAATATGTATTTGTTTTATTCTTATTTGCAAATGAGAAAATTAGTTGTGAAGTTAAGTACTATGATCAAGATCACACAGCTAAACAAGGGACAGAGCAGAGATTTGAACCCAGGTATCTCTATGTATCTGCCCAAAGAAACAAAGGTAAAACCCACATTTCTAGTCTCCTTGCCATAAATTACTG